>NW_008349841.1:708157-720812 GCF_000622305.1 Nannospalax galili | reverse complement strand
AAGGGTTAGACAATGCAAGAGATAAATAATGCCTAGCCAGTTTAAAAAAAAAACCAGAGGGAACCATAATAATTGAACCACCTACTGACAAATTATACATACAACTAGCTCAAGGAATATAATACATGCCTGGGCAAGGTTTATCTGCCCAAGCCTTATCTACATAGCACATGATAATTAGAAGTACCAGACTGGTAGAACTTATTGGATGTTTAACAGTCATAGTTTGAGGCCTATACTAATCTGGTCAGAGGGACTTAAGGGACAGTTTTTGCCCCTTGCCTTCCAAGGTCAACTAAGTTCCAGGGGACTATGGAACATCTCTCAAAATGTCCTGTAACTGTGGTGGGTCACGTGTCCTCTTGTTCAGGGAGGACATGGAGACCCCACAAGATAGACTTGAACTAGTGTCCAGTCTACAAAGAGGAGGGTCAACTTAGAGGAGACATCTGATTCATGCTTCCAAGTGAAGCCACACATGGTCGAGCAGGACCTTTGACTTCTCTTCACATAGATGGAACCGGTAAAAGAAAGGAGCCAGAAACTCCTCTCAAGCCTATGTGACCCCTGAGGAACAGATCCTCAAATGACCTTAACCGTAAAAGTAAATTGATTCATTTGGGCCAACTGTATGATCTTAAACAGCCAAAAGGAAAGTATAAACAAAGAGTAAAGTCATCAGTATACTTCTTTAAGAGTTTAAGGGATTACACTTCCCAGACATTAGGCTTAAGTCTATATAAAATGTTATGTAGACAATTATTTCTCATTGATGATTTTTTACTGTGGGACACCCACAAGACACCTGATCTGCACAGTGAGACTTCCATTGAATGGTGCCTCTAACGCCTTTGTATGTGCAACCTTCCTAATGTCACTGTGTTTAGTTTAGGTAACACTAGCGGCAAACACTATGGACCCGCAAAGTTCAGTGGCTCAGTACAAACACAAAGTGCATTCATTTCTCACCCTCAAGCAGTCCAGCATAGGCATATTACGTTTTTGCTTTGCAACAAAATGGCACACAAAATAAAAAGGAGGAGGAACCCAACAGAGGGATGCTTTTGGAAGCCCTTGTCAAGAAACTCCAATGGACTCTCATATGAACATTTGAAAATTGCCCTGTTCTGACTTTTTCCTAGTTCCCTGCCTAGAACTTGTAATGCTAATTACTCTTGCCCTTACTTCTCCTTTACACCTCCTATTCACATTCAGGATTCAAAGACTTTCTTTTCCTCCTTAAAAAAAAAGGGGGGGGGGAGAAAGATCTCAACAGTATCTTTCTTATGAATCCATATATTCTCCATTTCTGTCTCCCCTCATTTCTCTGCTAGATTTGAGTTCCTGTCTGATCTCACTTCCTTTCAGATGAAAAGACTTTTTTAGTATTTCTATAAGACATTTCTGAGGTAAAAGTTATTCTCCTACAAAATGGGACTATGAGGCATATTGTCCCAAAGGTTGAGATGAAGAGTACTGAAATCAATACCTAAAACATGCTGCACAGTCCCCAGCCAACAGTAATAATCTCTGAAAATTATGAAGCTGTGGTTCTGAATCATTGGATTGAATTGCGACCCTAATCCTGGTCCTTCCATTATTCCAGAAGTTTCCATCCTGCATCCACTCTTTGGCTTGGCAGAATTTAGTTTCCGCCGTGGTCTTTCCACCAAGTAGGCCATGTTCTTGGTACACAACTGTCAAAGAAAACAAACTAAGAAGAATCCTGGTCTGCAATTGATAACAATGTTCAGTGAAGAAAATGTGAGATTGGTGCATCCTCCGTATGAGGTTCGCCAACTGTATTTCCACCACCCCAAGTAATGTTTCTTTTATTTCTTTTTAGATCCAGACATATAACTCAGGAATGACAGTAGTCAGAGCCCTCCAGTACAAACTCTGAACCCTGTGGGCTATGTCCGATCCTCTGCTGCTGTAAAGAGAATGACACAGATCAATATGCTCTGCTCTGAATAGAGGGCTATCTCTGACACTCTCCTCCATTCCTAAAGCCACAAGGCTCATTCCTTCAGGATTATTTCCCACCTGTTTTTACTATATGCATGTTTATTTATGCTTGTTAGTTTTATTTAACCATTTACCATAATATTGTATAATGGAATAAAAAAAAATAAAACATAATCAACTGAAACACAAAACCTAATTATTTGGGCACATTTGTCCACAGGAGTGTCTCTTTTAGAACTGATGAAAACTTTCTTAAGTGAATGTCTTTATGTGTTCTTGTGGTACTTATAATGAAGCACAGATGCTGCCTATAATAAGGTTTCCTTTGTGTAGTGGTCACATTGCTAAGCACTGTTCTGAGTGCTTTATATATACATTGTATATTTGTATGTACTATCTCATTTAAACTAAAAAAATACTCTATGACTTTAGAACTGCTATCATACTAATTTACAAACAAGAGAATCATGGCCCACATAGATTAGAAAGGTTCCCTGAAAAAAGAGCCAGGATAAAGTTAAGGAAGTTTAACTCCAGAGTCATAGTTCTTCTTGCCATGGTTGGTTCTGTTCTTTGATAACTGTTAACATTCACAAGGCACCAACTATCTACCAAACACTCTTCTGAACACTGAACACACGTAACTCCTTAATTCCAACAATGGACTTAGGCAGTATAATCCCCATTTTGAGATAAGAAAAAACAGAACAGAAAGTTTATTAAGCCTACAAGGTGGACCCAGTCTTAGAAACAAAGCACATTACACCTCATAGGACAGAACTACCGCACAGCACTGAGTTGTTGTTAAGTCACAGGTTTAGATGAGGACGATTCAAGAGGCTTTTCAGCTTTCTTATCCCATTTTCCCTGCTTATCTGACAGTTTGTGGAAAGGAACTGAATGGGATTTTCACCACAGGTATTAGTTGCTGTCCACATGCTCAGATACCTAGCAGATGTCACTCTTCAGTGGCATTTCGCAGGTGTAGGTTAGCAAAGGCAAAGGGAATCAACCTTCATCATTAACTTTTGGTCCTAATAAGACAACTCAGTGAATGCACCTCAATAAAGTAAGAAAAGTAAAATGTTACATTTTTGTTAAAAAAAAAAAAAAAAGGAGTTTCTGTTGATCAGCTGACCTATTTATTTAGGCATTTATTCATAAATCTTTGATGTAACTAAAAACACTTGTTACTAGGTAAGACAGCTAAATCAAAATACAAGTCTAGCAAAAACAAAATCTGAAAGCTTTCTGCTGTATTTTCAAAATCCACAGAATAAAAGTGCTGTCATTAATGATCGAATTATCTCGCTATCTCTAAGAATTTGCCAAGATTGACAGTATAATCTTGGTACTAAAGTAGAGTGGGATGCCCCACTGCTTTCTAACACAGTTCTTCAGCTCTGATTTGATCTGATTGGCAGTTCTAGCATTCAGTGGTGTGGTATGAAGAGAACGTATTTTATTAAATATTTTATTTATTATTTTTATTTTATGTGTATACATGTATTGCCTGCATGTATATAAGTGCACCCGTGTTGTCAATGCCAATGGAGAACAGACGAGACTATTGGATCCCCTGGAACTGGAGTTATGGACAGTTGTTAGCTGCCATGTGGTGCCGGGATTTGAACCCAGATCTTCTGCAAGAACAGTCAGTGTTCTTAACTGCTGAGCCATCTCTCCAGCCCCCGAGAATGTGTTTTAAAAGTGAACTTTCTTTTTCCCTGGTATAACTGACACTTAAGAATATAAGTGGTTCATGGCAGCTAACAACCATCTGTAATTCCAGTTCCAACACCCTCTTCTGGCCTCCACGGGCATTGCACACACGGGTGCACTTACATACATGCAGGCAATATGCTCATACACATAAATAAAAATAAATAAAATATTTTTTAAAAACATGAGTGGATATCTGTGATTAGTTTATAGCAAGATTCAGAGAAACTATTATTAAAGTTTTAATTTTCTGCATTTAATAGTATTATTAACATAAGCAGATATATATGAGATTAGCTGAAGAAAAATGTAAACTCAACTCATATTATCCCCATAAAATACTAAGCCTATCTGCATTTTTTAAAGCTTTATGAATCTAGACTATCCAGAACAGCCATGGAAAAGTACTTAGGTGTTATGAAACTTTGAATCATCTGAAAACAAAGTTTTAAGGGTGAATTCCTGATAGAATATGTGTGAATCTTCCCCCAAAAGCTAAAAATGGGAATGTTCTAAGCAGAACGTACAGACCCAAGCTCTCCACTAGGAAAATGTGGCTTTCCTATACATCACTCAATAGAAAACAGATGGGGAGCAACTGGCTGCCAGAAAGCAAGGAACGATGTACCGCATGTTATAATTATGAGCCTCAGAAAAGCAAGGGGAGAAGCTTTTAAAGTGAACAGGCAGTTTCTTCCAAGAAAACTCTCTCCCCTGAGTGGTGAAAACTCTGGATAAAGTGATGTCTTCTTGGGAACACTGAGTGCTCTCAGAAGCCATTTTCTTCCCCTCTGCCCTGCCCCTTCTCTTGGCTATAACCCTCTCAAACAGTATGCCACCAGGCTCTGGAACAGATGATGTGACTCATGTTCGGTCAGACGCTTCAGCCAATTCAGTTCAGACTTGAGGGTGTCATTCAAGTAGGTCCAATTAGAGTGAAACCTAGGGTTTGTACCAAAACTACTAGAAAGAAAAAAGCTCTATTCTTTGAGGGTCAACATAGGTGCCTGTTGGTCTAAAGTAACCGACCATCCTATTAACAGCACACTAAGCTGAACCGCATGCAGGAGGGTAAGCTGAAGGGAATTCAGCTCCTTATATCAAAGTGCTCCTGAAGCAGATGCTCCTCTGCAATTGTGAGTTATGGGAACCAATAAAATCCCCTTTTGTGTTTGGATTTGCTTTTCTACAACCAAATTTCAGTCTCAGGAATCATGTTAAATGACAAAAAAAAAAATTAAAGCTGCTGCAGCAAAACTATCTTTTCAATTTTCTTTGAAATAACAACACTGTGAAATGTCTCTACTATGTCTGTTCTGTTACCAAATCAGTACAATGGCTTCCCCATGTTACCCAGCTGGCAGTCAGCAGCTCTGGGAGCACCTGGGTTCAGATCTCAGCTTCTTCCATGTGTGTTTTCTAACCTCAGATGAACATGAAGTGCTCAGTGGCACATTGGTTGGTACAGAGAGCCCAGGCAGGCATCATTTGCCTTCCTGGAGCTTCCATTACATTCAGATACCGAGGGGAAAGGTGCACGTTAGGAAACAGCAATGATAAATGGTGCTGTACAATATTGTCGGACCTATGCTTTAAATGTTTGAGTTCCTCTGACGTTCTATGTTGAAATCTAATGCCCTGGCCGTGGTGGGTAGAGGCAAGGCTAGTGAGAGGTGATCAGGCTGCAAGGACTTATCCTTCGAGAATGGGGTCAGAGACCTTTGAAAGGATTGAGGGAGACCATTTGCTTCTTGGTTCTTCCATGTGACGGCACAGCAACATAGCACCAGTCTGGAAAAGAGAGTGAGCCTTCACCAGACTTCAGTTTGGTGATGCCTTGGTCTTGGAATTCTCAGCTTTAAGTACTGTGACAACTGGGCTGGAGAGATGGCTCAGCAGTTAAGGGCACTGCTGCTCTTCCAGAGGACCCGGGTTCAGTTCCCAGCACCCACATGGAGGCTAATACCAGTCCATAACTCCAGTTCCAGGGGATCCGATGCCCTCTTCTGGTCTAGGCAGACATTGCATGCATGGGTGCACCTGTGACAAGCTAGAAATTATGACACCCACCAGTAATTCCAACAGTTGGGAAGCTGAGGGAGGGAGATTGTGAGTCAAAAGCCTTCCTGGGCTATGTAGTGAGACCTTGTTTCAATGAACAAACAAAAATAAAGAATTTGGGAAATAAACATTTCTTTTCTCCAAATTTTAACTTTATTATTATTATTGTGTGTATGTGGAGTGTGAGCATGTGTGTGTGTGTGTGTGTGTGTGTGTGTGTGTGTGTGTATGTGTGCCACAGCATGCATGTGAAGGTCAGCAAACATCTTTCAGGAATCCATTTTCTCCTTCCATCTTGACATGGGTTCTGGAGCTCCAACTCCATTTGTCAGGCTTGCACAGCAGGCTCGTTTTCCCACTGGAGCATCTTGCCTACCCAATAAATCTTTTTCTTAATAAATTACCTAGTCTAAGATGGTTTTTATAGCATCCCTGATGAACTACCGCATACCCTCAGGCCTGCAAGGGAAGCATTCTCTCCGTTAGCTTTAGGAAGCATATGAGGAAAAGCTCATGAAAACGACGGAAGTGGTTGATTACAAAAAGGTGCATATCCATCAGTTCAGTTGCTCATTTTCTTTTACAATTATGCAGGATGGTTCTAAAGGTACCCAGGAATAACTGTAGGACTAAATGCTTCGAACACTTTTGGACAAGAGACAGAAGCCTATAAAAGTACACAGTATTTCAAGCAAAACAAAATTCCTATTACTACTTAGTTTTTAGTTGACATAGATGGTCCAGAAATTACAGTCACTGGTAACCGTTCAGATATCTTGGCAGTACAATTGGAGCAAACGTCTACTTTAAAGTTGATACATCACTCTTCCTGATGATCTCAGGATCCTTTGTATTTCTGGGAAATCAGTAATATGGTCTCTTTTTCTCATTTCTGCTTCTGTTTATTTGAGACATCTCTGAAAAAAAATATATTCTTGACATTAAAATTTTTCATCTGCTTCTCTTTTTGTCAGGAATCTTTCTGAGGGATGGTGAGCTGAATAAGCCATGGAGGACAGGGAAAGCTGAAAAGGGGTCCCTCAAAGGCACCCATGTTCTAATCCCCAGAATCAGGGAATACAACACCATATCTGGCAAAGGGACAGCCTGGAGGTGACCATTAAAAACACTGAGAGTGGGACTGGAGCATTGGCTCAGCGGTTACAGGTACTGGCTGCTCTGCAGAGGACCCGGGTTCAGTTCCCAGCTCTCACATGGAAACTAACAAATGTCCCTAACTCCAGTTCCCGAGGATCCAACTCCCCCTTCTGGCCTCCACAGGCGTTGTATGCACAGGTGCATTTACAGACATGCGGGCAAAATACTTATACACATAAAGATAAAAATAATATATAATAAATAAATCTTGGGAGTGGGAGGTTATCCAGGGTTAGTTCAGTGAGTCAGTGTCATCACCAGGGTTCATATGAGATGGGAAGGTCAGCAGAAAAGAAGTGCAAGAACAGAGCAGAGGCCAACTCAAGGTCAGATCACAAAGCAGGCCTGCAGGGCAGGCAGGTTCCAGAAGCCTAAAAAAGTCAAGACAGAGCTGCCAGGAAGCCTAGAGGCTTATTTCAGAAGTGTGTGCCTCAGTATTGTAAGATAATAAATAAATTGATGTTGTCTTAAGGCATAAGTTTGTAGTAAATTGTTATAGAAGCCATAGGAAACTAGTACAGAAAATCTATACTTTCTTAGTGTGACATCTTATAAAAACATTTTTAAAATACCATGATTGAAAAACCAGGAGAAGCAGGACTCTATGCAGCCTTCCTGAGAAACAGAGGCCTGGCTCTCTTGTAGCTGAGCACTATCATTTGATTCACTTTTTACTAGATAAACATTTCACAAGCAGCATTCAGAAATCTATTTCATTTCTACAACAGGAACTTTTCAATAATCAGAAAAAGTGTTGAACATACTTTTACAATAGCTTCAAAAACATCAAGTACCCAGGAATATGTCCTGTGAAATATTAATAAGATTCCACAAGACTGTTAAAGAATATTGAAAGAATTTCAACAGTGTTCTTCAACCTTACAGCTCTAATGTCTAAAATCATGTATTTTATCCAAAATTGATTTAATGTAATCTAAATTTAAATCCCTAGGAAATTTATACGTTGATTTTAAAAATTTTAGTGAAATGCAAAGGATCAAGAAAAACCAAAGAAGTCTCAGCCATTAAGAGAACTGGCTGCTCTTGCAGAGGACCTGTGTTCAAGTCCCAGCACACACATAGCATCTAAAAATCATCCTTCACTCCAGTTCCAGGGGATCCATCATCCTCTTCTAGCCTCTGTGGGCATTGCATGCATAGGCAAAACACTCATACACAGAAAATATAAATAAATAAATAGGGAGCTGGAGAGATGGCTCAGTGGTTAAGAACACTGGTTGTTCTTGCAGAAGACCCAGGTTCGAATCCCAGCACCCATATGGCAGCTAACGACTGTCCATAACTCCAGTCCCAGGGGATCCAACAGCCTCTTCTGTCTTCTGTGGGCATTGCACGACAGGGGTGCATTTACCTACATGCAGGCAATACACACATATATAATAATGAATAAATAAATTTTTAAATAAATAAAATTTTTAAAAAGGAAAAACCAAGACAATTTTTAAGAACAAAGAAAAGATACAGAGGGCTAGAGTGATGGCTCAGCTGTTAAGTGTACTTGCTGCTCTTCCAGAGTACCCAAGTTTTGTTCCCAGCACCCATATCAGGTGGCTCACAACCACCTATAACTCCAATTCCTGGAATCTGATGCCCTCTTCTGGCCTCCATGAGTGCCCACACACATATAGCATATATACAGCATATATACACTTTTTAAAAGTGATGGGTATGATAGCTCCTACCTTTAATACCAGCACTCAGGAGGCAGAGGCAAATAGATCTCTATGAGATGGAGGCCAACCTTGTCTACATAACAAGGTCCAGGTCAGCTGGGACTACAGGGAGACCCTGTCACACAAAAAAGAAAAAGATAGGATGGGTATTCTACTAAAATTCAAGCATACAAAGACCACGGTGGAACAGAGAGAAGCCCAAGCACAGACCTGCACATACGCAGACTCATGATTTATGGTGATGGTGACACTGAAGGGCTGGCCTTTCTTGTATTTGCTTATTTAGTCAGTTACTCATTTACTTGTGTGTGTGAATGCAGGCATGTGTGTACCACAGCACACATGTGGAGGTCAGAGGGCAACTTTCAGGAGCTGATGCTGACCTTCCACCTGGTTGAGGTAGGGTCTCACTTGTTTCTGTCACTGCACAGCATACTCCAGGCTGGGTGGCCCATGAGCTGCTGGGTAATTCTTCTGTCTCTGTCCTCCTGTCTCACTGTAGGAGTGCTGGGATTACAGATGCATGCCACCAAATCACACTTTTTATGTGAGTTTTGAAGATTGAACTTGGGTCATCACGCTTTTGTAGCAATTTTTTTTACCTACTAATCATCTTCTCAGTGTAGAGGCAACCTTTCCAATAAAAAGTATTATGACACTTAGTCATTGATATATTAAAAGTTATCTGGCTGGGCATGGTGATACATGGCTATAATCTCAGCACTTAGGAGGTGGAGGCAGGATCCTTAGGAGTTGAAGCAAGTCTGGGCTATATGAGACCCTGTTTGAAAAAAAAAAAACATTTTTTAAGTTATCTTGACTTGCTTCACATCAGATGTATAAATCAAAAGAAGATAAGTTTATGTGGTAAATAAAAACAATGGATAATTTAGAAAATAATCTAGAAAAGTGTCTGTATTCCAATAGTAGAAAAATGCTTCATTCCTAAAAACAAGTATTTTAAGACTGAGGCAATAGAGTGGGAATATTTGCAATGGATGTAGTAACAAATTCAGAACATATAAAAAATGCTGCCAAACCAATACATAAAGGAGAAACTATACAATAAAAATGACAAAAGTCTTGAGCAAGCATTTCACAAGAATGGAAACTGAAGGTCAATTGACATATTAACTTTATTAATAAGGAATTCCACAAAGCCATCACACAGTCTCCAGACTGGCAAACATTCAAAGACTGGGGATGCCAAATGTTGCCAAAAATGTGGAAAATCAAGAACTTCTCTGGGAGGTTAGCAAAAGTAGAAACAGATACGTCTTAGAAAATAGATTGAGGATATTAATAGCCTGTAAAGCAGTAATTCTCCTCTTTCCTGCATAACTGTATATACACCAGGAGACACACACAAAAAATGTTCTTAATTGTATTATTACAGTAGTCAAAACTAAAAAGCAGCATATTATTAAAAGTAGAGTGAATAAATAATGAGATATATCCATGCAAAGAAATAATCCATTCAAAATGAACAAATTGTAATTAGAATATTATGTATAACTCCCACAAGCAAAACATTGAGCAAAGTCAGTCACAAAAGAATAGGTATTACATAATCCTGTACATATAAAATTGAAAAGTAATCTATGTGTTTTTAGATTCCTTCTTCCTTTTATCTGTAAATTTGCTGATTATTTTTTTGAGCTCATTTCATTTCATGCTCAAAGCAGCCAATATCCAGCCACATAAAGAACCAATATTCCATTGTTTCTTTATAGGACCAACTGTAAACATCATGGACCACTGTTTTATCAAGTTTTACGTCTATAGAATATGAACTGACAACTTTCCAACTTTCAATAACAGTTTCTTTGCTGCCCAAAAATTGGCCACTGTGAAAATGTCATCTAATCTGTGGCATATATTCAACAGGCTCATCCTACTACAGAGATATTTGCAGAGCCATGCTTATTGCTGCTCTTTTCACAATAGCTAAGAACTAGAAACAACCTAAATGTCTCTCAACTGATAAATGAATGATGAAAATGTGGTACATTTACACAGTAAAGAAAAATGAAATCATGAAATTTGCAGGTAAATGGATGGAACTAGATAGAAACTGTTATACTAAGTGAAGTAGCACAGGCTTAGACAAACAAGTGACATACATTCTCTCATTTGTGGATCTTAGCTCCAGATCCTTAGATGTGAGTATATATCCTGACGTAACCACAGGAGCCAGAAAAATAGAAAGGAACATGGTGGTGATTAAGGGGAAGAAGGAACACAAGAGAGGAGGATAATAGGAGGCAAGTATTATCAAGGGGAAAATGGGGGAAACTGAGGGGTATACAGGGGTATACAAGGGGAGAGAGAGATGAAATAATAATGTTTAGGTGATGGGGAAAACCAGAGGGAAATGTTCAAGGTTCATATATACAACATGTATATGAATGCATGTGTATAGCTGAAGGCTATATCACAAGGAACACAGTACCAGACAGAAGAAACCTCCCTTTGAGTTGTTGGTCAGGATAGTCCAAGAGACTCCAAAAATAACACAGGCCATTGCCACATCCCTTGATTGCACCCCGTAACTTGAAGGTAATACCCTATTTCTGAAGATAGGACATACTTCACTCCAAACAGGACTTGGAGCAATCAAGCTGGAACTGATCTAGAAGCCTCCTCCCTGAACACTTGCTTTCATAGTATCAATGAATGTTATGCAAGTTGCTAAGGGGGAAAACTAATCAACAGTCCAACCCAGCTGTAAACCCTAATAACCACAACAATGACCAGTACAGCAAACTATCTCTATTGGTGCGGTAGTTACTCTTCTATCTTGAAGGTAATCAACGGGTGCCTAATTTGACGTAAGGCCCACTCAGTGGGAGGGATCTGGGGACACAACCTTGACTTGATAGGCTTTAACATATAGTGCGGTAGTTACTCTTCTATCTTGAAGGTAATCAACGGGTGCCTAATTTGATGTAAGGCCCACTCAGTGGGAGGGATCTCATGTGTGGCATTATAAACAGAGCCAGATATACATAGCTGGAGAGGTCATAGATCCCAAAGAAAAGCCTATGTCTGTTACATCCATAGACAAATGCAATTTCTTACTGTATGCTAAATATGTATCCTTATATTTACAAGCAAATAAATACTCTTACCACTCATCAAAGAAGCTTCTTTTGCAAGACAGATGGAGACTGTTACAGAGTTCCACAACTGGTCAAACAGAGAATAAGTGTCTGTGAGATCCCCAGCCCTAAGTGACACATCTATAATGCAACCTCTATACATAAGGCTTATGGAACATAGTGAAACAGGGGGTAGAGATAATATTAACGCACCTCTCAACTCTCACGAGCAAAGCTTCCTCATGCAACACATGGTGATTAACACAGAATCACAGCTAGCCAAAATGTAGAGAATAAGAGACTGCAGAGTATGTGTCCCTGAATTGGACTCCTATATGAAACGTCTGCCACCCAGGGCTCAGGGACTATCATGAAAGAGGGGGTGGAAAGACTGTAAGAGCCAGGGGTAGTGGATGGCCATAAAGAAACAGAGTTTTCCAGTCAGCTGGGAACTTGTTCATATGAGCCTACGGCAATGGTGACAGCATGCACAAGACCCACACAAACTGAAACCAGACAAAAACCCAGCAGAGAAGTGGAGAAATAGGTAAGAAGCCCCAACCTTAGCTAAGGAACTATTGGCAACTGATCACTGCTGTGTAAGGGAGAGTTGGCCTTCTTTAAGGGACTGACACTAAATAGGTTGATCAGGCTCCAGTGAATGGACTCACATTGAGAGACATCTGGGGACACAACCTTGACTTGATAGGCTTTAACATATGACAGAATTCATGAAATCCAGTGCGGGAGCTATAGGGGGTACAGATAAGGGAGGGAGTCTAAATATGACCAAGATGTATTATATAAAATGCACAAATTTTCAATAACATTTTTGTTTGTTTTTTTCTTTCATTTATTTACTTTTATGGGGCTTTTGGGTAGTCTAAAATTTCCCCCTCTGAAGAGGTAACCCTAAAATTTTTTAAGGATTAGATACGAGCTCCCAAATAC
>NW_008349841.1:707153-708116 GCF_000622305.1 Nannospalax galili | reverse complement strand
GGACATTTTGACTTTTAGCCAAGAAACTGGCTACTTTTCTTTGGGGTCTTTTTACCCTAACTGTCCAGCCAATTCCTACCTCCTATTCTTATCACACCATCCTCTGAAGGGGTTACCCAAATTGCCAATAGGGAATAGGGACGCAGACCACTCTGGCTTCTTCCATGATGAACAGGGATGCAGGGTGAGGCAATTGGAGTACCCCTTCAGTGGGTCTATCTAAAAGACTCCCAAATTACATAACACTTTTCACTAAGGGGAAAAACGAAGTCCTTGAATCGTGAATAGGAGATGTGAAGGAGAAGTAAAGGCAAGAGTATTAGCATTACAAGTTCTAGCTAGCGAACTAGAAAAAAAAGTCAGAACAGGGCAATTTCACATGTTCATATGAGAGTCCATTGGAATTTCTTGACAAGGGCTTCTGAAAGCATCCCTCTATTGGGTTCTTCCTCATTTTTCTTTTGTCTTCCAAGGCTGGACTAGTTGGCTGGAAGAGTAGCTGGATACTCAGGTGAGGGTCCAGTGATCCTGTTTGGCACTCCTTTAATGAATGAGCACAACCATCAACAACCCCAAATGTGACTATGTTTAGCGTCAGGCTCAGCCAATGTCGTGATGATGGTAGTTATTTCATGCAGAAGGGACTGCTGTATAGTATCATCTTATTAAAAGGATTTGGAAATTAAAAGGATTTGGTGCTAGGATCCATGAGGAGAACATACGTCATTTGTTTTTCTGAATTTGTGTTACTTCACTTAGTATAATAGTTTCTAGATTCATCCATTTACCTGCAAATTTCATTATTTCATCTTTACTGCTGAATAGAATGCCATTGTGTAAATATACCACATTTTTGTTAACCACTCATCAGTTGAAGGGAACTTAGGTTGCTTCCATCTCTTAGCTATTGTGAAAAGAGCAGCAACAAACATGGTTGTACAAGTGTCTCTACAATAGGATGAG
>NW_008349841.1:704578-707018 GCF_000622305.1 Nannospalax galili | reverse complement strand
GCTGTCTCACCACAGTTACAGGACATTTTGAGTGATGCTCCATAGTCCTCTGGAACCTAATAGACCTTCAGGGAAAGGGGAAAAAACTGTCCTTTAAGTCCCTCTGACCAGATTAGTATAGGTTTAAAGTATGGCTGTTAAACATCCAATAAGGTTAGTTCCACCAGTCTGATAGTTCTAATTATCATGTGCTATATAGATAAGGCTTAGGTAAAGAACCAAATATTCTCAGATAAACATTGACTAGATTTATATTTTGTTCCTTAAACTAGTTGACTAAACTATAACCATAGACATTTTAAGATTATGTGTATATTATTTTTGTCTCATCCTTTATATATCATAACAAACCTAAACAGACCTTCATCACTTGCTTAGGCTTTCTCATTTTTTATCTATTTTGGAAAATATTTCCATTCTGATATCCTTTTAACATCTTTTACGTTCTCATTTTCTTTTTTAAATAATTATGAGACATATAGCATAACAAATAAATTTCCCATCGGCTGTGAAGCTTCTTTTCCTGGGGATGCTAAACAATGCTTATTCCCTTTTAAGGTTCTAGTGTCAAGCCAATGTTTGATTAAAGTTTACTGGAGAACCAATGAATTTATCAAGGTTACTTACCAAAATAACTGAGGAGTTGCTAAGGTGTATGTACGACCTGAGGGTATGCACACTGGAAAGCCTTTACTCAGAATGGGTCATGCCTTCTCTTCCTAGCCTTCTGCAGATCCTATACTTTAGCCCTAGTTTTTTCTTCTCTATAGAATAAGGAATTAGCACAGATATACAAATATACCAATTAACCAAAAATATGAACTTTTCCTAAGTTGAGTCTTAAAGAAATTCAAGACTTTTTCCTCAATTTTTTTCCACTCTCATATTTTGCCCCCTCAAAGGCAAGTAAGTCTATGAGGGCTAGAGTTAGGGAATACTGAAAAAACAACCTTGCCTGCAGAATTCCAGATTCAATGTGTCCTAGTTCTCCAGTGTCCTGTTGTAAAAATCAAGCCCCTGTGATAATTTATTTATCCAGACTTTGTCATGTGTTTCTCCCAGTGCCGCCACAAGTATCAGATGGATCCCGTATGCATTTTTACATACATGGCTCAGTTCCAAGACACTTCTATTCTTTCAGAGAAAGACAATTTCCAAATGCTGTGCAGTTTGATAAATGTGATGTGAATGGTCAGGCAGCACAGTATGGGTAGCCACATTAAACTGACGGAACAAAATGAAAATAGGATGATAGTGAGGGACCCCTTGTTCCTTTACCTGGAAACACTAACCTTGTGAGTTCTAGGGGCCAGTTCCCAAAACTTAAAATTTGAAATCTTCTTGTACCTATAGAATACTAGTCAATACAAAAAACACATTTTTCAAGCTCATAATTCCCATGTCACGCCTACCAAATTTTTGATCCATCTATTGTTGAGTGTTGAGAGATGTAAATATTATATGGACTGGAGCACCTTCAGATTCAATTACAGTTTTAATAAAGAGTGATTGGTTTCAAATAAAGAGGAAGCAATGAGTCCTCAATGTGCGTCATCACAACTCAGCTCCTCCGCCTGTGCAAACCATAAACGCACGTGCAGGTGTGAAGTGCTTCAGGGCCTTCCTTTCAGCCAGAGCTAATGCTGTAGTTACTTAATAAAACGTTCTGTCAGTAATCTTCAGATACACACCAAAGTATTTCAGGTTCAGCCACTTCTCTGCATTTGGTTGGTGTTTTACCTGCCTAATGTGGTTTTCCTGTTTCCTTCTCATTTCCTCTTTCCTTTATTTTCCATATGGAGGGATGGCCTACTCAGTCGTCTACCTACCATGGCCTCCACTCCTTTCTCCTAGAGATAGCCTCTTGGATCATGGGCCTTGTCTTCCGAAGTTCCTAATACCATATTAAATCCAGTTCTCGAAATTGTCCCTCAACTTAAATCTCATTAAGAGTTTCTACATTTCATTGGAGAAAGTTTGGGACATAAGAAGGTAGAAACAATCTGTTTCAAGTCAAAATAGCATTGATTTAGTAAGAATGGGAGGTGGAGGGAGGGAGGGAGATGCTGAGCCATGAGCTTCAGATCTAACATGTTACTTCACAATTAACAGCAGTGTGAGAATACAGAGAAAGCAAATGCAGGCTGGAAAAGAGGCAGCAAGGCAGTGTACCTACACTGGGAGCTGCTGCTTTGTCCCCAGCAACACTGCAGTAGTCCCTCTTAGAAGCCAGTCAAAGGGGAGCTGGAGAGATGACTCAGGTTAAGAGCACTACTGCTCTTCCAAAGGACCTGGGTTCAGTTCCCAGCATCCAACATGGCCACTAACAGTCCATAACTCCAGTTCTATGGGATCTGGTGTCCTCTTCTGCCCTCCACAGACATTGCATATATGTGGTGCACTTACATACATGCAGGCTAAACACTTAGACACATAAAAA
>NW_008349841.1:696831-703538 GCF_000622305.1 Nannospalax galili | reverse complement strand
ATGCTCAGAGGTTAATGTCTTTGGTTAGGCATTTTAGATCTATTTAAGGAAATGAATCAAACTGGAAGACTTCATATTGCAGCTTAAATAATAACAAAATTCTTGAAGGGTATAGAAAAACCCTGTAGTTTTGTTCAAGTTCAGGCTCAGTCGTATACTAACTCTGTCATAAGAAGAATTCTCATTGTTCTCATGTGAAAAAAAAAGAATGATAATAGTATCTATCTCATGTCATTATTGACCATATTTGCTATAAACAATTTCTAATATAGAGAAAGAATTCAGTAGTCTGAGTTACAATTAACTTTTTTTTTATTATAGCACTAAATTAGGTATTGAAAGTTGGGAAGATACTAGATTCATTTTGAAAGAAATAAATCCAAAAAATACTATAGATAATTATTTCTTTTCAAATATATGAACCATCGATTTGGAATTTATTAGACACAAATGCTGAGCCAGGCATGGTGACACTGAGAGACTGAGGCATGTGGATCCCAAGTTGGAGGCCAGCCTGAGCTACATAAGGAGTTCTGTCCCGGCTAGACAACTCATTGAGACCCTCTTCACATGCAAATGCCCTGAATGACAGTATATAGCATACATGTATGTTTATACACACACTTCCAAGAATTCTAAAATTGAGTAGTTCATGCTTTTGTAATTTAAGAGAGTCTAATGATGGATTTATTTTTTAGTTGTTTGTTTTGGTATAGAAAGTTTGAATTTCTAAAAAGAATTCCTTCCCTGAGTAAATATGCCCTGTGACACATGAATGATAAATGCATTTCATACTGTGGAAGATTTTCTTTCCAAAATCAAGTTATCAGCTGCTTAAATCCATCCCCACAGGGAAGAAGAAACACCAAGCACATGGCCAAGCTCACTGCCTCTTGCCTCAGTCATTTAATTGCTCTGTACTTGAATCTGGCTTTACCACAGGAAAGTTTGATGCATGGAAATTGCTTCAAATTTGAGAATAGTAGACAGTCCTCAAGATTTATTCTATGCAGCATAACTTTCTGGAGGAAATGTGCAAAAGTACTTTGTGGCAACATGTATGGAATATAGGGAAATACCATAAAGATTCTCCAAAGGAAACAAAGCAGACTGGGCTGACACATTTGAAACCCACGTTACCTATTATTTGTCATTTTTCAGGGTCTAAAACGGGACAGGCAAAAAAGCAATGCCAAATTTTACAAAATGTTGTTAAGGTTTGAAAACTCTTACTCTGTCCACATTCTATCAATAGCTTTTTACATAAACTGCCTATCATAGCTTTAGATTTTTACCAACATTATATTTTTCTCCTGTGGCCACATAGGAATATATAAGTTGTTGTTTTTGTTCTTAGGGTTTTTTTAATTGTTATTATACAGGCTTGCATGAGGCCACTTATATATAAGTATATAAAGCAGTTTGACCGAGTAATATATAATTTTTAATTTTTTATTGAATTTTTGTGTATTTCATACAGAATGTCTTAAACATCCTTAATCATCTTTATACCCCTGTCCCTACTGGCACCTCCCATAGCCTCCCACCCCCTACTAGAGCCCATATACTCTGTCCCTGTTAAGGCCCACTGTGTCAAGTCAGTGTCCACAGATGTTCCCCAGTACAAGTCCATCCACTGAGGTCTAGTCAGCCTATCTATAGTCCCTCGTTTTAGGAAGATCAGCTCTTCTTCACCTAGCATAATTTTTCTTTTCAATATTTTTATTGATTCTATGAGAATTTCAATGTATCTTGATCCTCTACCATCTCTACCCCCACCTTAATACCCCCAACCCCATGTCCTCTTTACTTTTCCCCTTCAAAGTCCTATCAAGTCTAATTTGTGTTCCCCGAATTCTCTTGGGTATGGGTCCATCCCTTGTAGCCTGGTCAACCTACCAGGCATCACATCCTTAAAGAAAACTAACATCCCCCTCTCTCAATAGCTATCAATCACCACCAGATCCTCAGGAAAAGCTTGGACTTCTTGCCCACCTCCCCATCCATGCTGGGGGTTTGTCTGGCTTGGGCTTGTGCAGATCTTGTGCATTTAAACTGAAGGTATAGAATGAAAAGAAATTCTTCAATTGAAATGTAAATAGATCTTAGAGGGTTATTTTTCAACTACTAAAAATTGGGTTCTGCTTATTTAAACCTACTCTGAGAGTTCCTATCATGCCAAAATGTCCTTCTGGTCTCCAAAACATCTTCTTTTTCCTCAAAACTAAAGGGCAAATAGACACCTCCAAAAGGTCCCTCAAGTGTGTTGGGGGACTTTGTTCAAGAAAGGTAGGCTAGCTGGATGTGGTGCTTCATGCCTTCAATTCTAATTCTCAGGAGGCAGAGGCAGATGGATCAAAGTCAGCTAGGTCTACATAGTGAGTTCCAGAGCAGCTAGGGATACAGGGAGGGAAATGCAGATAAAAATGGGGTTATTTTAAGGGGAGGGGGGAGGGAAGGTTATACAGGGGAAACCTAAGGGATAAAGGGAAAGAAGGAGCTCAAGAGAGGTAGGACTAGGAGAAGGGTATTATTAAGGGAGAAATGGGAAAAATTGGAGCACCTTAAATGGGGAAACCATGGTGGAAGGGTTAGACAATGCGAGAGATAAATAATGCCTAGCTAGTTTTAAAAAACCAGAGGGCACCATATTAGTCCAACAACCTACTGACAAATTATACATACAACTAGATCAAAGAATATATGTCTAGGCAAGGTTTATCTGAGAACGTTTTGTCTTTGCCCAAGCTTTGTCTACACAGCACATGGTGATTAAATGTACCAGACTGGTGGAACTAACCTTCTTGGGTGTTTAACAGCTATACTTTGAAGCCTATA
Source organism: Nannospalax galili (assembly GCF_000622305.1). Lineage (NCBI taxonomy): Eukaryota > Metazoa > Chordata > Mammalia > Rodentia > Spalacidae > Nannospalax > Nannospalax galili. Next base: position 700,700 of record NW_008349841.1, on the reverse strand, counting down.
CTAATTTGGTCAGAGGGACATAAAGGACAGTTTTTGCCCCTTGCCCTCCTAGGTCAACTAAGTTCCAGGGGACTATGAGCATCTCTCAAAATGTCCTGTAACTGTGGTGAGTCACCTGTCCTCTTGATTAAGGAGGCCATGGAGCATCAGATGGACTTGAACCAGTATCCAGTCTATAAAGAGGAGGGTCAACACAGAGGAAACATTTTCTCCATGCTTCCAACCAAAGCCAATCATTGTCAAGTAGGACCTTTGACTTATCTTCACATAGACAGAACTGGTAACAGAAAGGAGCCAGGGGCTCCTCCAAAGCCCATATGACCCCTGAGGAACAGATCCTCAAACAACCTTAAGAGTAAAAATAAATTGATTTATTTAGGCCAATTGTAGGGTCTTAAACACCCAAAAGGCAAGTGTAACCAAATATTAAAGTGGTCAATATAATTTTTAAGAGTCCATATGTGTAGCTAAAGGCTACATAACAAGAAACAATGCCAGACAGGAGATAGCTTCCTTTGAGTTATTGGCCTGGGTGGCCCAAAAGACTCCCAGACAGTAACCCAGCATAGAACTGGGAAAATGAACAGCAAACCCCAATCTCATCTAAAGGAATATTGACAACTAATTGCTGCTAGATGAGAAACAGCTGATCTTCCTAAAACAAGGATCTCTAGATAGGCTGACTGGATTCCATGGATGGACAAGCACTGGGGAATGGTTGGGGGTGCCGACAACACAGTGGACAGTAACAGGGATGACAGAATATATGGGCTCCAGTGGGCAGCGACGGGGAGGCTATGGGAGGGTGCCATTTGGGAAGTGGGTATATAGATAAATAAGATTGTTGGGGATGTTCTGTATGACATACACACACAAAAGTCAACAAATAAAAAAATGACATATTTGAAGAGGAAGCATAAAAATTTACTTCATGTTAATTAGTAGAGGTGATAAACATTACCATTGAAATCTACTTGATGACTTTATATCTATACTCAAGTGCCAAGGATCCAAGTGTTACCACCTGTGACTAGTAATAATCAGATACATAGAGATTAGAGAAACATGTGCAACTTCTAAGTGTTAGTAGCATTAATGCAAAAACAATGAGTCTTTCTGTAAGAAACAGTATATTTTATAATGAAATGGAGATCTTTTTTAAAGGTTAAAAGTCATTCAATTTTATGTCTTACAGGGCTTATACTGAGTTCAATATTGTATAACTACATTAATTCAACTGTGAACCTAAAAATTTACAGCCACTTTTGAAAGAGATATATCCTTGCTCTGGAAATTGTTATTGAATATGTTAAAGCTGTAATGAAATGCTTCTAATCATGTGGTTATTAAATATTAAAAAAGGAAACAAGCTGTGGAGGCAGGAGGGAAGGATTGTTTGGGAAGTCACTGCGGTAATTTAACCATAGACTACACTGTCTGTATCAGAATCGGCATAGTGTGGAGGCCTGGGCTACAGCGGGGAGTGCTTAGAAAAACTATAAATGCATCACACTAAAGAAACAGCATTTGGACTCCTGCCACAAAGTGTTGCTACTCAGCCAGTACAAGCCAAAAGAGAGAGTCTCGGGTAACTAAAAGGTGCAATCCCTTTCCTTCAGTTTCCATTCTTTTGTATTAAACGCTTGACAAATCAAAAGATGGATATGGAGGAAAGACCCAATTTTGCTGGAGCTGGGAAGCCTGCCAAGAGAGGCAATCTGCGTTAGATGCTGAGGTTAAAAGTTCAGCATAAGTGCTGGGGAGAGGACTCGATGGATAAAGTGATCCCTGGCACCCATGTAAAAAGCTAGATGTGATAGTGCACGTGTGTAACCTCAACACTGGGGGTGGGGAAGAAAAGATGAGCAGATCCCATGGGGCTTGCTGGACAGCTTGTGTATATGAAAGGCTGAGCCCCGGGTTCAATGAGAGACGGTGCATCAAAAAAAAATAAAGAGTGGTAGAGGACGACCCCATGTCCATTTCTGGTCTCCACTGGAGAACGTACCCATATACATATACGCACATTCACTATACATGCACAAATAAATAAAGGAAGGAAAACCCCTGATGTCCACTTCTGGACTCCACAAGGAAACATACCCATATACACATGTGCACATACACTATACACGTGCAAATAAATAAACTTTGGCATAGTCTTGACTGAACTTCTAATATATTACTTAAAAATTCTCAGAGCTGCCGGGCATGGTGGCACACGCCTTTAGTCCCAGAACTTGGAAGGCAGAGGCAGGAGGATCTTTGTGAGTTCAAGTCCAGCCTGGTCTACATAGTGAGTTCCAGGACAGCTGGGGCTACAGGGAGATCCTGTCTCAAAAAGACCAAAAAAAAAAAAAAAAAAAAAAAATTCCCAAAGCTGAAAGTTACTAAAGGTCGTGAGGTCTCCCAGAGCTGCTATGAAACAGCTAGGAAGGGAATAGTGGGATATTTTTTTAGTTACCTGGCTGTAACCAGAATGAGAGGCCTTTCCTACTTACACACTCCTGAGTCCAGGCTGCTCACTAACCAGGTTATAACCCAAATAAACCTACATTCCCCGATGTAAACTCTTTATTCTCTGGACCCAATAAGAGACCAAAGAAAATAGTTTTGATAATTTCACTGACTCCATCTATTGTGTAGATAAATTCCTAAACAGGGAGGTCACATAATTGGTACAACTTTCTCTTCTCTGCCTCTAAAAAAATTTAGGCTGTAATCTAAAACAATGAAAGATTAGCTGTTGCCCCTTTCATTAGCTATTTTTTAAAATAAGGCAGACAAAATCCCAAATTTAGGGACTGGAGAGATGACTAATGAGTTAAGAGCACAGACTGCTCTTGCAGAGTACCCAGGTTCAATGGCACCCACATGGCAGCTAACGACTGTCCATAACTCCAGTTATAGGGGATCCAATGCCTTCTTCTGACCTCCATGGGCATTGCATGACACATGTACACTTACACACATGCAGGCAATATACTCATACACATAAAAAATAAAATAAATAAAAAACTTTTAGAAGTTCCAAATTTATCCTTTAAGTGACAGAAAGCAGTAATATTCAAACTATGAATATTCTTGGTTTATGTATCCCTTATTTTTAATAAAAGCCCATTGAAGGTAAGCCTTGAAATATTTTCCATAATTTCTCAATTTACAATAAACAAATACTTTGTGCTCACTATTATCCAGAAGAAAATGAAACCTGGGCAACAACAAACTAGTTTTGTTAGTAATATTCTGGTATAATAATTTTGCATATATAATAGAGATTAAGTATTTGTATTCTAACTCAGATTTCATTAAATTATCATCTTTGTCTACTATCTAAATAAGCAACATGAGCAATATATGTGCATATATGCAATTTATATGTCATCTCTATATTTACTGAATATATAATAAACACAAATATGCATTTTATTTACTATATGCCTAATAAATATGTAATATTTCAGTAGAAAATAATGATAAAGATAAAATCATCAGAATGATATTGGTCTATTAACAGAAGGCCTCTAGAATTATTTTAATCATGAATTTAACCACCACTAATTGCATTTTAGCTAGTTTCTTCTTTACTTTCCAACTCTGAGATATCTTTATTATGAATATTGCTATATTAACTTGTTATCTTTTGCTTCTTTTATCTTCATTTTTAAAGAACAAATAAATATATTTTCTCTATAATTCTGCTCTTTCCCTCCCAAAAGGAACTACTATTCTGAAATGGATATGTTTTCATACATTAACTGTATACAAATGTATCTATGAACAGCTTACAAAACTGCCTGAGTATTTTTAATTTTTATATAAATAATATGATGTGGCGAACCTTTTGTAACTCAAAAATCAAACAAGCT
>NW_008349841.1:666881-696583 GCF_000622305.1 Nannospalax galili | reverse complement strand
ATCAGGAGTTAAGAGTACTGGCTGCTCACTTTTAAAAGAGATGTATCCTTGCTCTGGAAATTGTTATTAAATATGTTAAAGCTGTAATGAAATGCTTCTTCTAATTGTGTGGTTATTCAATAAATAAAAATAAATAAATAAATAAATAATCAGACAAGCTTCAGTGTTTATTCACTTTGGGTGGAGATCCAAGTTCAGAGTACTTCTGTAAGTTGTTTCACTGCAATGACAAGCTAAAGTTTATTTTTAAGCCCTTTGACTAATAATGAACAGTTAAAGTTTTCAATTTTTGCTAATGCAAAAGCACATACCGCTATCTTCTGATTATCACCTGTGATATCTGAATATTAACTTGAATTTAAATGCTGAGGGAAGCACAAATGGTGATGGATTATACATCTTCAACTTTATGAGATATTAATGGCTCTAAAATTGGGTTATATCACTTTACATACTCAATAGTTGTACTTAACTAAACCTATTTCTCACAATGTTACCAGCTGTCATGAGCGTACTGTGCCAGAAACATAAGGGATGCGTGAACAGTAAATTCTTAGGCTATGTCAGCTTCATTGGCTGCAATTTGCACGTCGTCCCTATTTCCCTGCTAACCTGCTGAGGCAGACAAGGGTTCTTTTAACATCTTAACTACTTATATTAGCCCTCAGATCACACATTACACATCACACATAAATATATCTAGGTATGTGAGTTACAGAATAGCCACAAAAGAGTTAATGAGGTGGCAAAGAGTTTGCATTCAGAGAAGCAGTCTAGAGGCAGAGACAGAAAGCCAACAGAGACAGAGTCCAGGGAGGAGAGGAAGAAGAGCAGGAAGGGAGCCAAGGACCCTGCTGGAAAGCAGCTGCTAGAGAGGCAGCCACTGTGGAGGTGAGCCCGTGTCAGAGTTGGGTGGAGCTGCAAAGTGAGGTGCAGGACTGCAGAAGTAGTAAAGGCCAAGCACAGGAACGGGTCCAGATGGACTAGCAGGCAGAGAGGCAGACTGCAACTCGAGTAGACCTCATCACCAGTGGGACTGAGCCAAGCTGAAGCCCCTGGAACAATCAGGAGTTCTCAGCCTGTGGATGCCTTGATGCACATACTGCGTAGTCAAATGACAGGTTGGTGGGGCCATCACCATCGTAGTGCTAGGTGCTCTCCTGTTTATGGGGTTCAGGTGAGAGTGTTGCAGTCATCCTGCTACTGTATGGTCAAGTTCTCAGACCTCATTTTCTTGATATGATATGATTTTAATACACCCATATGCTTATATGGTCCCAATTTACTTGGATAAATTTACTTGGGAATAACATATTTATCAGTCTGTGCTCCATGGGTAATACTGGACAGGTGGTGGAGTTTATGTTCACGGAAAGGCAAGGTCATCCTCCCTCAGCTATCATTTTCATCATTTTAGTAGTCTTGCTGTATTAGCTATTTTCAGTTGCTGTAATAAAATACCATGAACAAAAGTAATTTAGGGAAGAAAATAGAGTCCATTGCAGTAGGAAAGCCATGGCAACAAGCAGGGAAAGCATGGCAGCAGTAGCAGGAAGCTGGCGAATCACATATCCATCCACACACAGAAGGGAGGGAGGGGGGAGAGGAAGGAACGGGGGAAGGGAAGCAGGGGAAGGGATGGGGGAGGAGGGGAGGGGCCAAGCTATAATCCTCAAAGCCCACCCCCCAATGACACAGTTCCTCCAGCAAGGTGTCACCTTCTAAAGGGTTCATCACCTTCCCAAACAGCACCACCAATTGGAGACCAAGGGTTCAAATACATGAGCCTGTTGGGGGAGGAGGATAGGTCTCATTCCCACCACCACACAGTACTTGGGTTTCCTCTTACGCAAACTTCCCGTACTTGTCTCACACCTTTTTTCTGCTGAGTCATTAGTTCTGCCTTCTGAGTATGTAAAAAGTTTTCCTGTAATCCAGACAGCAGTTACTTTTTATTTCTGTTACAAATGTCTTCTCCAAGTCAAACAAATCAATTATGCCTCAGACCTGAACTGATAAAAAAAACTACCTTCACAGACAAGCCTCAAATACACAACTTTTAGTGCTCTTCCTTCTGTTTGGGAACACAGTTTTACTCTTGTGCTAATACATCAGCCTTTAGGCCCATTCTATATCAGAAAGATGACATTACAAGCACATTTACTGTCATAATGATGACAGGGGTTCTCTGTCTCGACTCTGTCTCCCTGAGGTTATTGGAAAGGTGAGTGTGACACCACGTTGCAGCTACTGCAGCAGAGACATCTCTGCTCCACTCAAAAAGAAGAACTGCCTTCAAGTAGCTGTCTAGTTAAGCAGGTGACAAACACTGCCTGACCTTGCTGGTATTAATTTCCAAAAGTACCCACAAGCAACTAAAATTCTTCCTAACCTTGCTTCTGTGAAGCTTCTGAAATCATTGTTGTAAATGTGGCAAAGTGAATAACACAGCACAGTCTTCTTACGCTTTCTGAAAATAAAACATATCAATAGACTCCTTTTTAAAATGTACCACCTGATCAGATCCTTGAATTATGATTTATAAATTCTAGTAAAGAGAGGAAAATAGAACTTCTAAAAACAAAAGAGACTTCGGGTACCAAGCACAGTTGTGTAATCCCAGCACTGAGGAGGCTGAGGAGGACTGAGATTGTGAGACCATCTATGAACTGAGGTCCTTCATAAATAAATACATAAATAAATAAACAATAGGCCTTGGTTAGATATAGACCTGGATTTAAATCTTACTTTAATTTTTATTGACTATGATTTTGGAAAAATATCTTAAACTTTCTAATCTTCAGTTTTTATATTAAAGCAAGATAATAGGCTGGTGAGATGGCTCAGGGGTTGAGAGCACTGGCTGCTCTTGTGGAGGACCCAGGTTAGGTTTCCTGCATCCACATGGTGCTTACAACCACCTGTAACCCCAGTTCCAAGGGATCTAATGCCCTGCGGGCACCAAGCACACACATAGTATACATACACACACACATTCAGGCAAAACATGGATACATATAAAATAGAAATAAATACTTTTAAATTATTAACATTTTATTTGCAGGTTATTCTAAAAATTTAAGATTGCATATGTTAAAATGCCTGTTATATAAGACTATTTTTAAAGTATAATCTATTTTAAAGAAACTTGAAATATTTTTCCCTTAGGAAATGTGAGGAATTTCAGATTAATGAAGGAATTTCTTATGCTTAGGAATAAACACAGAGAAAAGATGACTCCTACCAGGTATTTCCATAACTGAGATAGAACCAAACAGCAGCCTTAGAGAATTTTCAGAAGGATAAACTCAATAAATTATCTCCTTTATTCTTTATAGTTAAATAGGAAAAACTAGAAATTTTTCTCAAAGTTTGTATGTAAATACACATAATATAATGTTTCCTTCATTTAACATATTTCCTTGAACTATTTCTTCGAACATTCTGTTCTAGAGCCATCAACATCTGCTCTCCCAACCAGATTCTCTGGGTAAAAAGTGAATTTAGTTAAGAGTAATTGTCTGGACAGGCATGGTGGTGAAGGCCTGTAATCCTAGTGCTCTGGAGGCAGAAGCAGGAGGATCTGGAGTTTTAGGCCAGCTTGCACTACAAAGTGAGACTTTCTTCAGAGAAAAAAAGCAAAGTAATTATCTGGAATATAAAATCAGTTTCCGTGTGCCTAGACCAGTTACATATATTCAAGTAAAGAGACAGTTCGACTTGAATCTCAACTGTGAGGTTAAAACAAGGAGCAACTGAAGTACCGGAGGCTTCACCTCAGCCAGAAATCCGTATTTGTGAACGTAGACTTACATGTGGGAACTTAATGTATCTGACCACGTTATACTCACTCTGCTTCCAACATCCAACCTCAATTTCTTTGTTTAAGCACAAAGACTCAGGAGTACACTGCACCTTTTTCTGAGATAACTTCATAAATCATCTTGTCTGAAAAGGGGGAAGGATTTTTTAAGTAGTAATAAAGTACGCAAACAAAACTCACCACACCCTCATTTATATTGCCATGTTTTAAAATTACACTATCAAGAAAAGAAAGCACAGAAGTGGAAAGACCTGAACCATGGTCTTGTTTTTATAATACGGAGATAGGGCTGGGGCAAAGTGGACCACTTTCTTAAAGCACTAGGACTACAAGACTATTTTATTTCATTTTTTATATTTTATTTATTTATTTTATGTGTATGAGTGTGTTGCCTGCATGTATGTAAATGCACCATGTGTTGTGCAATGTCTGCAGAGGTCAAAAGAGCGTCAGATCCCCTGGAACTGGAGTTATGAATGGTTGTTAGCTGCCATCTGGGTTACTAAGAACTGAACCCAGGTCCTCTGCAAGAGCAGCCGGTGCTCTTAACCCTTGAGCCATCTCTCCAGTCCCTATGAAACTATTTTATACTGAAGGTATATATTTATAAGGTACAAAGTGATTCTGTGAAGTTACCATATCATATAGTATGATTGAATCAAACTATTCAACATATCCACCACCTCAAATACTTGAGATATGCTCCTCTTCACTAACTGAAACAACCGTACCCTTGGCCATCATCTCCCCATTTCTGCCGTTCCCCAGTCTCTGATAACCACCATTGTACTCTTTGCTTCTATGACTTCAGTTGTTTAAGAACCCACTTGTGAAATCCTGGTATTCTTTCTGTGTCTGACTTACTTCATTAATATGCTATAGGTTCATTCATGTTGCCACAAAGGATATAATTTACCTTTTTTCAGACTGGATGGTATTCCATGGTGCATATATACCACAATTTTCCAATCAATTCATTAATGAGTCTTACAGCAAATAGTTCTTTATGACTTCAGCATCAAGTACTTTAAGGAAAATATAAATTAAGATGAGTGGATTTTGGTTTGGGCTTTGTGGCATGCCTTCTAACTCTGGGAGTTTGTTTGTTTGTTGTTTGTTTGTTGTTTGTTTGTTGACAAGGTCTCCTGTAGCCCAGGCTGACCTCCTAATGCCGATGCAGTAAAGGAAGACCTTGAACTTCTGATTCTCCTGTCCTCCTGTGTTACCTCTCATGCGCTGTTCCAGGTGTGCACCACTATGCCCCATTTTCCATTTGGTGCTGGGGATTGAAACCGAAGCCTTGAGCACTCTAAGCAAGCACACTCTGCCAACAGACTGACATCCCCAGACCCCTGTGTAGGCATTCTTGGGTGTATACAAAGAACAGATGTCAGGAGTTGACCATATAATTTCTGATTACCTCAATCATACAGGCATGCACACACACACACACACACACACGCACACGCACACGCACACGCACACGGGCACACACATTGTGTTACAATTGAGTTCTAAAGTAAAATGATCATACAAGTTGATGCTTTCCCCGATACAGCCTAGGGCATGGTCATGTTCTATACACTGCCCTCCAAGTCCCATGCTACATTTTAAGCTATTATTTGTCTGTATACCTCATTCCAGTATGAGTTTCTGGGGGGAAGAAATTAATGCATTTTCCTTTTACCCTCCAGAGCCAAGCACATGATTAATTAATGTTTATGGAAAACTTGAGTAAAGGAATGTTTAAGCTCTGGCTTGTGTGCCAGAAAGAAACTCAACATTTGGACCCAGGCCCATCGCTTAGGAGCTGAACAATTCCAGTTAAGATACTTTACCAAAATTATAATAATGAGCTTAGGGTTGCTCAGTCTTAATAACTGCACAATTTTTACTCCAAATGGAATTTTAAGATGCCTTTAAGCCTTCTGGTCCATCAAGTGTTGATGAGTTTATGGATTTTGCACTGTGTATTCAATGAATGGTCAATCACCTCGACGCTTGGCAACTTCAAACGTGAAGCTTCACTCATCTGTGTATTCTGGGGACAGAGACCATCTTTAACTTCAGTTCCAGGGGATCCAATGCCCTCTTCTGACTTTCACGGGCATTGCATGACATGGGTGCACTTACGTACAGGTAATGCACTCATACACATAAAAATAAAAATAATAAATAATAATTTTTTAACAAAGAAAAAAATCGTACTTTTTCCTTTTCTTCTTAATACATCTATTCTAAGCAAGCTTACCCTAACACTCTGGGCTTCCTTAGTCTCTCTAACACTCCTTCCCCCACAATATGGCTGCTGGGCCAACCATGCAGCTACTGGTCCACCATGCAGCTGCCTTAACTCAAACAGCAAGGCTTCTGTTGCCTTCTCTCCTCCATTCTCCTCCCCTGGGCAGCTTCAGAGATTTACAGCTTGCCTTCCCTGTGGTGTTTTTCTTTCAAACTGTAATAAAATTGTCCTGGGCTTCCATTGGAAAAATAAAGACTACTAGGCATACTACCCTGCACACCCTTCCAGTTATCACAGCCTGTCTGTCACTGTCTTTGATTAAACAAGTACTTGACATGTATGTGTATGAAGATGCCATGATGAAACCCAATACTCCATATGTTAACCCAAAAGATTAATTTTTTAAAAGGAACAAATTAGAAAAAAAAAAAAAACTTGCACTTGGGGAAAAATGGCAATGTCAGCTCTTCTTGTCCAGTGAAATGTAAATTTCACCCATGGAGAAATAAGAGATTGTTGCCCTGTGGATACTGGTCAGGTAGGCATCTAAATGACTGGAAATTCATTTCAGCAATCCCAGTAGCCTAGACACGTTTCTTCTCTCTCTTTAAACTCTGTTGTGAAGCAGTTATTACACCTATGCCATTGAGGTTTCTACACTAGTAAAGGACAACTTTAATCCATGCTTATATTTGTTGTAACATTAAAAAAAAAGGTATCCTGTGTATAGACACAACACCACTTGAAATCTATGGTTTAAATTGTACTTAAATGAGAAATCAAGATCTTTCATAGGAGCACCACTTGATACATGCTCTAGCCGTCTGTTCTGCCTCGCTTCTGCCAACCCCTTCCCCTTTGCTCTTGCTTGTGGCCGCACCAGTGACTTCTGGATTTCTTCTTCGTGTCCCACACCTTTTCCCACCAGGTCTCCTCCAGGTCCTCTGCCTGGTCTTCTTTCTCCTCACTCACTGCCATCTACCTCCTTCCTAGTCACTCTTAGTAACCAGGTAACTGCTAGCCACCCTGAGTGTTGTGCTCCGTGATGATTCTGTCTGAAAGTCCAATCCTGACACCAACCATGTTCTCTAGATATTCCACCACTGGGCGTTTAGATAATATTTAATATTTGTTGGCTAAATAAGTGAATGAATGGATGCTGCATAATTCCAACTTTAATTATCCTGACTTGCCGACTATAGTCTTGAAATTCAAGAAAGGCATCTTGTTTTCAGTTCTTCCTTAAGTGAGCCAAATATAACATTTGAAAGAATCGTTTTCTCCTAGACTCAATGGTTCCTGTTAATGACCAAAGGCAAACACCATCTATGCTTCCAGACTTGACAGTCCAGAGCACAGCTGCAGAGCCAGATCTTCACAGTTTGTTTCCCTTCTTCCCAGTCCCTCAGAAACCGAGCGTTCACCTCTGGGAAGGGAAAATGTCAGGGGCAATGAGGCCCACATCTCCTTGTCCTTTACCAGCCAGTCACTTCCTAGGGCTTCTGGTAGAAGCCAAGAGATTTCCTTTCCTGTTGGGTGCCTGCCTTTGCCGAACAAGAAATTAGTTCTAGCATATCATTAACCATACCCCTGACATCCATTCTGACAATTTATAAAAGGCAAAGACACAAATCAAAGCACAAATGTTTCTTCCATATTGAAAGGGCTTTCTCAGATGAAATACCTGTCACCGTGCTGAATTGAACCCCCAGCCCTAACCCAACCCCGTTATTTCATCTTCTATGCCCTCTCTACGTCCATATTGGGATAGAGAATAGAGAGGAAAATAGAGATAAACTCAGTCAATCAAAGTAAATATAGGAAATAAGAATTGTAAAGTACATGTGAGGGTTCCTTTTTCTGTTCTGTGTTTCATTGGGTAAAATATTTATGACTTCTGTATTGACAATTAGCTTTCATTGTCATTTTCATATATTGTATCAATGCAAGTTCATTGCAATCATTGGTTTAATGACATATGAACATCATCTGTGTGTCCCTGAAGTAATGAAGTAGCACAGCCTTCTTTTCCCAATCTTGAGACATCCTAGAGTTTCCTCCCATGGTCTCTGCTTTATGTGAGTTTGAGAGACTGTATGTGGGAGGTGTGAAAGTCTGGAGCAAATAATACTTTAAAACCGTCTAGTATATGTGCCAAAGAGGCAACCCCTGGGCTTGTCAATAAACAAAGATTTCTCTCTAAAACCACCTTCTGCTGACACAGGTGGAAAGAAGGGCAGGAGCACAGATCCAAATGAAATGTGATAGTGATGGTAGAAATGAAGACTTTAAACACATACTTTATAATGGTGCCTTTAACAAACTCTTTTGACTGAGGATACCATGGAAAGAAGGAAAGGAGGGGATGGAGAGATGGCTCAGCAGTTAAGAGCACTGGCTGCTCTTACAGAGAACCTAGGTTTGGTTCCCAGCACCCACACGACAGCTAACAGCCATCCATAACTCCAGTTCCAAGGAATCTGACGCCCTCATCTGGCCTCTTCAGGCACTGCACACATGTGGTACACTTACATGCAGGGAAAACACTCATACACATAAAATAAAAATAAACTTTAAATGTTTAATTTTAAAAAGGGGAAGGAACCTGGCATGGTGGTGCACACCTTTAATCCCAGTACTTGGGAGGCAGAGGCAGGCGGATCTCTGTGAGTTCGAGGCCAGTCTGGTCTACAAAGCGAGTCCCAGGACAGCTGGGGCTACAGGGAGACACTGTCTCAAAAAAACAAAAAGAACAGAAAACAAAAAAGGAAAAGAGAGAGGGAGAGAAAAAAGAAGTAAAGAAAAAAGTATGAATGCTCGTTAGTAAACCAAGTCAGAAAGTAAAATGGATTACTGTTTTTGTCTTCTGCTCATATTCCTACAAAAGCAAGGTGACTGAGCTGGATGGCTTTAGTGTCAACTTGACACACCTGGGTGGAGGGCGCCTCATTTGGGGAATTTCCTCCATTGCACTGCCCTGTGGCCATGTCTATGAGGCATCTTCCTGATTGTTGTGTGATGTGGGAGGGCCCAGCCCACTGTGGGTGGTGCCACCCCTGGGCAGGTGGGCCTGTGTTGTATAAGGAAACAGGCTGAGCAGGGGCCAGGGGAGCAAGCCAGTAAGCAGTCATCCTCCATGGCCTGCGCTCCAGCTCCTGCCTCCAGGTTCCTGCCCTGAGTTCCTACCTTGGGCTCCCTGATGAACTGTGACCCAGGAGATGTAAGACAAATAAACCCTTTCTTCCCCAAGTTGGTAGTGGTCAGAGTGTTTTGTCACAGCAATGGAAAAACAAACTAGGACAGTGACTTTTTTTCTCTTACAAATTAGCAACTATTCCTACCATATCTTACATATGACCTTGATAAGAGCTGAGACTCCACTAGCCCCACCTTCCCTGCATCCTCTGCTTTGCTTAGTTCTTTTCTCTCACCCTCCTTTCTCAAAAGTACTTTGTGGGGAATAACAGTTTGATGTTTTCTCTCTCTCTCTCTCTCTCTCTCTCTTTCTCTGTATATTTGTATGTATGTAGTTTATGTATGTATTCATATGGGTTGTGCACATGTGGGCATGTGGAAACCAGAGGTGGACATTAGGTGTCTTCCTCAGTCACTCTCCACTTTATTTTTTGAGGCATGTTCTCTCACTGAACCTGAAGCTCATCAGTTTGGCTAAGCTGACTGCTCACTGAGCACTAGAGATCCTCCTGTCTCACACCTCTGGCACTGGGGTTACACATGTGCTATGGTACCTGGCCCACAAGTAGGTGTTGAATCTGAACCCAGGGCTTCATGCAGCAGGCACTTACCAACTGAGCCCTGGTTTTATGTTCTGTGTATTATATATAATTCTGCACTAACTCTTTTGCTATAACCTTTCTCACTAATTTTCAATATCTTTCCAATATCAGGGGTTATTTGTTTGCTCTGGATTGATAAGGTTTTCATTTAATGCTTTTTCAACCTATTCAAAGTTTCTGAAAGAAGGTTGATCCCTTGAAAAACTCCCATCAGTAACTGCATTTAATACAGTGCAGTAAAAACTGATTGAAAGTAAGCAAGCAGGTGAGCTGGAAGGGTTAAGGAGCTGAATTTCCAAATCTTCAACAAGAATATGAATTTTTACCAAAAATTATTCCCTAGGGGCTGATCCTCTTTTTCCACCTCCATTCCCACAATATCCTCTCATTTTTCAAAAATAAATGTACATCCTCATTGCGCTGGATGGCTTTAGTGTCAACTTGACACAACTGGGTAAAGGGACCCTCAATGGGGAATTGCCTCCATTGGACTGGCCTGTGGCCATGTCTGTGGGGCATCTTCTTGATTACTGAGTGATGTGGGAGGGCCTAGCCCGCTGTGGGTGGTGCCACCCATGTGCAGGCGGTCCTGTGTTCTATAAGAAAGCAGGTTGAACATGGGCCAGGGAAGCAAGCCAGTGAGCAGCATTCCTCCATGGCTCTGGCTCCTGCCTCCAGGTTCCTGCCCTGAGTTCCTACCTTGGGCTCCCTGATGAACTGTGACCCCAGAGATGTAAGCCAAATAAACCTTTTCCTCCCCAAATTGGTATTGGTCAGAGTGTTTTGTCACAGCAATGGAAAAATTAACTAGAACACTCATTATCCTGAATCTTATGTTTTAACTCAAGATGTAAAAAAAAAAAAAATGTATAGTTGCTAAACAGAGTCACAATTCAAAATCTTGCTGTTAGAACCCAGAATATGAATAACATTAGCAACTGCATAGAGTCCTTTTTCAAATCAAGTGGTTTCTGATGTTTTGTCCATTGCATAATTTAAAAAGGATCTAATTTCACTGTCAGCTAATAAAGCATTAAAGATGATTTTTCATGACAGACCATTGACAGAGGATTTGGGGAATATAACTGAAAAGGTTTAATGTAGGTGTCTATCCCTGCCAGGTAAACAACCTCAACACTTAGTGGCTTAAAACAATAATGTAAGGGGCCAGAGAGATATAAAGTGGTTAAGAGCTGGTACTGAGGTGATGGAGAGGTGGCTCAGCAGTTAAGAACTCTGGTTGTTCTTATAGAAGACCTGAGTTCGAATCCCAGCACCCACATGGCAGCTAACAGTCCCTAACTCCAGTTCCAGGGGATCTGACAACCTCTTCTGTCATCTGCAGGCACTGCATGACACGGGTACACTTACCTACATGCAGGCAACACACACATTCACATAAAATAAAAATAATAAAATATGAAAAAAAAAATTTTTTTAAAGAGCTGGTACTGCTCTTATAGCTTCCAGCACCCATGTTGGGAAACTCACAACTTCCTGTAACCCCAGCTCCAGGAGATACAACGCCCTCTTCTGGCCCCTGAGGGCACTGCATTCACATGTACACACACACAAATAAAAATTTTAAAATAAATCTTTTAAAAATGTTAAAGATTTTAGAAAACAGTAATCTAATAGTTTTCATAATTCTGTATGGCAGGAATTTGGGTGCAGTCTCCCTGAGTAGCTCTTCATGTGGTGTGAACAGCTGCTGCCCTTGGTGAGTGAACTGAGACAACAGCTCAGGTGTTTCTGACCTTCCTACGTAATGCCACATGAGCTTCCACCAAGGCAGTGGCTGATCAACTTCTTACATCATGGGGCATCTTGAGAGGAAAACAGTGACTACCAGATGACTAGTAACTCAAAGTATCACTTTCTCCAAGTTCAGTTGCTCAAAAAGTACAAGTCCAGCCTAGAGAAAAGAGAAGAACAAATAGATTTGGCCTTCTTGTTAGAGGAAATGGCCTACATATACCTGAAGAATGGAATTAACAGCAGTCATCTATGCAGACTACCTCCCATGAAGTTCAAAGAAGCAATTGGCATTACTGTAACAAAACTTCTTCCATTAGTCTATATGCTATGGGTTTTTTAAAAGAATATTGAACTCACAGCAAGATGTGGTGGTACACACCTTTAATTCCAGCACTCAAGAGGCAGAGACAGGCAGATTTCTGTGAATTTGAGACCAGCCTAGTCTACATATCACATTGTAGGCCAGCTGGGGCTACAGGGAGACCCTGTCTCAAAAGAGCAAAATGAACAAAAAAAGAATATTGAAAGCTTGCTTCGTGCCTGGCACTGTTCAAAGAATAGAAAACATGATAGTGAATGAAAGTATACTCATTTTCAGCAACAGAAAAGATAACTGTATTTTTTAAGAAAAGATACTTCACAAGTGTCAGTAATTATTGTTGACTTTGAGATGACAATTTGACAACCATTTAACTGACCTTTGCAGCACGGCCAAGCTTAAGTGTACCGAAATTCTTGCATTGCTTTAGGTTTATGCCATGGAGTAAAAGATTGACTCTTAATGTTTTAGTTATAAGAAAGCATAGAATCACAAATTGGAGTTAATTTCTATTTCTAGCTCATTATTCCAATGAAATCATATGGTGTAATGGAGAAGGAAATTCCTGCCGTCTGAACACTAGGGATGATAGGACTATAAAAATGGGTAATGTCTATAAGTGGTTCTCAGATACTTGATGAGGAACTTCCTATACAGTTAAGAGTAGAAAGAGTAAGATGATGCCTTGGTGGTTGAGGGTAAGCATCCTTTTTCTTGCTACTAAAAAGCATCTGCTTTGTTACAGAAAATGCATAACCACGTAATGTATATTCTAATAAAAATAAACTGTGCATAGACTATTTTAACTAATAATTACTAAGGCTTAAATGGCAGACAATCTATGTAATTGAGAATTTACATAACCAGGTTAAAAGTCTAGGGCTGTATCTGTGTGTGACAGTGGTGAGCTACTCTATAGTCATCCAACATTTACATTCACAACAGACTTCCTGTCTCACCCTCATTAACACCTACACATACTGATCTCCAGTGAGGCCCATTCCACTGACTATTGTTGCTTAGCGGAGGTGTGGGCCTCAATCCAAGACTGGGGCTAGGATTGGTCTTTTTTGATGTAATTAGGCCTACTGCATAGACAGGAGGATGCAGTGCTGTGATTTGGCATCTTACACTTAACACATTTCTTCAGGCAAAGCAGAAGAACCCATCCTTCAAAGACAAAAACAAGTCACGAAAGTGCTGCTTCAGGTAAGTAAGGATTCTCCTGCCTTTAGAGTCTAGCACAGGCTATACCTGCCCTGGAGCTCTGCCAAACACCCCCACAGCTTTCTAATATATTCTTTGTTTTTGGGTCAGCAAGTTGACTCAGTGGGTTAAGGCACTTGCCAACAAGGCTAAAATCCTGAGTCTGATCTCCAAAAACATATGGTGGAAGGAGAGACCTGATCCTGCAAGTTGTTCTGACTTCCACGTGGCACACACATTGTTCCACGTACACACACATGCACTGTCACACACACATGTAAAGAATTACCTTCTGTTTCAGTGAGGTATACTTTAAGCTTAAGGAAAGACGTCACGGGGAGGAAGGGAGTAGACAGAAGACCTGGGAGAATCAGGTAGGAGAGAAAACAAATAAATCAATAGAAAAGTGGCCATGAGTCGTTGGGCATGATGGCACACGCCTTTAGTCCCAGCACTTGGGAGGCAGAGGCAGGTGGATTTCTATGAGTTCAAGCCCAGTCTGGTCTACATAGTGAGTTCCAGGTCAACTGGAACTGCAGGGAGACCCTGTCTCAAAAAGACCAAAAAAAGAAGAAAGAAAAAGAAAGAAAAGCAGCCATGAGAACATGAACAAACAGACCAACGGACACATCAAAATTGACACTAGACTGCTGTTCATACATGGTGACAGCTTTTCTCTGTGGCTAAGCTATTTCAAGCAAGTGACCAAAGCAGGGTGGATAGTGTCCCTCTCCTCTACATCTTTGATCATTTTCTTCCTAAAGATATTTTGTCATTTCATAAAAACAAAAGCACTTGTGTTTCTAAAAATGGAAAAAAAACTAAGAAGCCGTTCTCAAACAATTTGAAAAAAAATCAAAGCATAATCCTACCTCTCCTTGCCTTTGCTCAGTGGCTTCCCCCTCCCATTGGATCAAGGATGTATCCTCAAAGACCCCTGCCTCTCAGTCCCTCACTACTGCCAGGCCTGGTCCCCAACACATGTACATCAGAAATATCCTTCCAGTCTATTTCCTCCTCTCTGTTTCCTGCCCAACCTTACCAGAACCTCACCCTCCCTTAATAAGGACCAATGCACTATCTCTGTATTAGTTTCCTGTTGCTGTGATAAAACACCATGACCAAGGCAACTTATAGAAGGAAGGGTTTGCTTGGCTTATGTTTCCAGATGTAAGAGTTCATTATGGTGGGGAGGCATAGAAGCAAATGTGGCCAGAGAAGAAAGCCAAACAATCACATCTTCAAGCAGACACAGGAAGCAGAATATGACTGGAAATCTGGCAAGGCTTAAGAACTCTCTAAGCCCACTCCCAGGGACATTCTTCCTCCACCAAGGCCACATCTCCTAAGACCTCCCAAAACAACACTACCAACTGGGGACAAAATGTACAAATACTTGGCCCCTATGGGGAACATTCTCATTCAAACCATCGAAATCCCCTACCCAGTTTCCCCACCCTTGCCTATCCCCTTTCCGATCCATTCTGTGTAATATCACCAGAATTATATTCCTACAACACAAATAATGTCTGGATCCATTGCCAGTTAAAAGACTTTTACAATCTTCCTGCTGCTTCCATTTAAACCTAATGCCATTCCAGGCACGGTCTCCCATACCTGTCAACCCAGCACTCAGGAGGCTGATGCAGGAAGATTGCCGTGACTTAGAGACTAGCTTGGGCTATACACCAGTCCAGCCAGAACTACCATACTTGACTGTCAAAATCATTTTCAATCTTTCTCCAAGTAATTTTTTCCAATATTATCTTCTACAAATTCCTTGCTGTGTGTCATATTGCTATGGGCTAAATGTCTGTGTCTCCTCTAACTTTATATATTGAAACACTGATACACAAAATGATGGTATTTGTACATAAATTTGAAGGAAAGTAGGTCATGAGCAGAGCCATCATGGCGGGACTGATGCCCTTGAAAGAAACAGGATCTCCCAGACTCTGTGTCTGTGTGATGTGAGAATACAGAAACTGTTTACAAGCCATGAAGCAACTTAACTCCAAAACTGTGAGAAATAAATATCATGGATATTCCATTATGGCATTCTTGTTACAGCAGACTGGTTTGAGTAAGAGACATACCCTACATTATAAAGCCATAATCCCAGCACAACACATCTTTCAGATCTTTGTGCTTTCTTTTATTTTGATATTTTGCTTAAAATGTGTGTCCCCTTGATACGCCGTTTCTCTGTTGTATGCATCATGCATTTGGTTTCTTTGTTCTATTTTATAGGGAGTAGGGGTTGTCTTTTATGTTTTCTGTTTTGTTTTATTTAGGTTTTTTTAGACAGAGACTTACTACACAGTTCAGGTGGGCCTGAAAATTGGATTCTCCCACCTCAGATTCCCAAGTGCCAGGACTGCAAGCTCATGCAGCCATGCTGAGCCATGTGCCTTGGGAATTTTCTTCGTAAGTTTCTTCTGTGGAGCTTTCCTTATACTTTAGCTGCTCATACAGTTCACAATAGATTTATGTGCTGTAATTCCAGCAGACCACTGGTCAAATCACACAGTGAAGCTTGCTCAAACCCCTCAGTGGACTGCAAACCCTTGAAAGCCAAAGATCACACATGGCTAGTGTTTATACCTCTGATATAAGGAGTGTCTGGAAACAAACACTAGATCAGTGGTTAGCAAATTAAATTATCAAGTCATCAAACTGCAGGTTTAAAAATGGCAGTTCTATTCCTTGTGATTTATATATTGACAAGGAATTGTTTTGATTTTAAAATAAGGCAACAAAATCATTTATTGAGTCATTCACCTTTTATTGCTTGAATCATTCTATTCCATTTATTATTTGAGAAGTAAATTATGTGTCAGTGTCTTCCAAAACCTTAATGTAGTAGTTTTATCTTAAAATGTTAAAAAATTCCAAAATCAGCAGTAGTCAGTATTTGCAGCTGAATATTCATATTCAAATTAAAATTTCTAAACAAATAAAAATTCTAGTATTTTCAAGATATCTGAATTTTATTTTAAACTACTCAGATTTCATAACAACACAGTAACTGTTTCATGTTTTCCAAAAACAAAAATAAACAAGCTTAAAACATAAATTTCAAACCAAAAAAAATCTTTTTTTAAATTTTTTGTGTGCATAGTGTATTTACATTTGTGTAGGTATGTGCAAGTGTATGTACACATGTCTGTGGTTGCATGTTAAGAACACAAGAAGACAGGAGAGTTCTGCTTTTTTTAATTACATTTATGTATTTATTTTGAAAACGACCTGGAAGCCTCTTCCCTGAAGACTCACTTTCATGGTATCAGAGGATACAAGCTGCCAATGGAGAAAACCAATCAATGGTCCTACCCAGCTGTAGCCTAATAAACAACAATGACTGGCCAGCCTAATGAGCTGCAGGGATCCTCCTGTGTGCACATACCCAGCACTGGGGTTCCAAACACACACCTCAGTGCCCAGCTTATAACACAGATGTTGGAGAACAAACCTAGGTCCTTACACTTATGCAGCAGGCATTTTACCAGACATTCCCCAGCTCCAAGTCTTTTTTTAAGTGCGTATCTGATGGAAAACATAATTAATAAAAATTTTGCTCAAACTATAAATACTACATTAAGATGAAAAAAATTGTTCAAAAATTTGGCTATTATGTAATGGTCTAAACATAAAAATATACATATTCTAAAACAAATTAGCTAAGTCTGGGAAGAATCAAAAATTAGTGAAAAAGACCTTACTCTAAATTATTCTCTATTCCAAAAGGCTGAAGGCTGATGGGAATGATCTAAGACAAAAGATTTCATACCTAAATGATTTTTCCACCTTGAGAAATTGTCACCTTCTCCAATTTTGCAAACTTTTGAGCTCTTCCAATTACTTTGGAGAGTCACATGGTCTGGAATAACTCTCCGTTAGCAGTCGTATGAAGTTAGCATAGCTGTAATGTTCCTGCCAGATGTCATTGGTTCACCTCTCAGAGTGAGCTCTGGACATAGCTGGGCTCATCTTGTGCAGACCTCTGATAACCCTAAATGAAGGAAAGTAAAAAGCACAAACCTGATTACTGGTGGTACTCTATGCTTTGTGATCAGATTGTGTCAGGACTGACTAAATGTGCCACCCCTTGCTTACAATGGCATGTGAGACCACCTTGCAGATGACTTAATGACTGGGTGTTAGCATTATTTTCCAATGGATTGATTCATTTTTGTCCCATAAGTCAACTAGCCATATGGATACACTTGTGACATACACCAGACACACAGAAACCATCAAAGAATCTCACCAATGTCCTATTTAGAGGTAGTGAAAAGTTCAGAAACCATTGCTTAGTGCTGCCCTGCCCATTTTCCTCCTCTCAAAAAGCTGCACGAGGGTCTGGCAAGCTGACACACACCTTTAATCTCAGCACTTGGGAGGCAGAGGCAGGCAAGTCTACATAGCAAGTTCCAGGAGATCCTGTTTCAAAAAGAAAAACAAAAAGCTGCTGAGATTGTGTGTGAAGATGTGTTTTGTATTTTCACATATACAATCAATTCTTTTTATTCAGATTCCATAAATCTGAATTCAAATTCTTGCTAAAATTGATTTATAAGCCCAAAACCAATATTTCACAGATTTTTTTGTTTTGTTTTACAAAGATCTGTGGTCATGCACAGAGCAACAAAAGAAAACTGAGTTTCCCAAAGCACTAGTTCTCACTCTAAGGAGGCAGGACCTGCCTTCTCATTCCCACTTATGTGAAGAGAGGGCCAGGAGACAGACACATTGGAATAGGGCAGGGTAACTCAAAAAAAATCCAGCCTGGAACCAGGTGGATGGGGTGTAAATTCAACTCTGGAGCATGTTAATGTGGTGAGCTCAAGCAAGTCCCTTCAATAGAATCTGCCAGAGTGAGTTGTTTCTTAGGATTAAAAAGTTGCTAAAGGAGGTTGGAGAGATGGTTCCATGGTTAAGAGCACTGGCTGCTCTTTCAGAGGACTTAAACTCAGTTCCCAATACCTACATGGCAGCTAACAACAAGTTCCAGGGGATCAGATGCCCTCTTCTGGCCTCCATGGGCATTACATGACATGGGTACACTTACATATATACATGCAAAACACTCATACCCATAAATCAATTTTTTAAATTTAAAAAGTTTAGGGCTGGAGAGATGGCTCAGTGGTTAAGAGCACTGACTGCTCTTGCAGAGGACCCGGGTTCGATTCCCAGAACCCACATGGTGGCTATGAACCGCCTTAACTCCAGTTCCAGGGGAATCCAAAGCCCTCTTCTGATCTCCGTGGCAATGCATGGGATGGATGCACTCACATACATGCAGGCAATACACTCATACACATAAAATAAAAAATTAATTTAATAATTTAGAGTTGATATATGTGTATATCCATATATATGTCCTGTACGGGTTAGTTCTGGATTTACACAAATTTAGTGTTCTGAGTTATTTTATGAAGCATAACTACCATTAACATCAAAATTTTACTGTATCTAGCTGTGCTTGGTTGTGCATAGCTGTGATTCCAGCACTCAAGAAGTAGAGATAGGAGGATTAAGAGTTCAAGACCAGCCTGGGCTATATAGCAAGAGGAGGAGAGGGAAAGGGATGGAAAAAAGGGAAGAGATGGAGGAGGGGAACAAGGAGGACAAGGAGGAGGGAGAGGGGAAGACAAAATGGAAAGAGGATGGGGATGATGAGGAAGAGGAAAGCAAGCTGTGCTTGGCAGTATACACGTATAATCCCAGCACTAAAGAGGCTGAAATAGGACACCATGAGTTCAAGGCCAATTTGGACCATCTGAGAGACCCTGACACAAAATTTTTTAAAGGAAAAAGGACAAAAAAAATCTGTCTCTAGCATTAGACTGAGATTGCACAGTGCCTCTGATGGCACTCTGAGCAGACTGAGAGGTCATGTGACTCCAGGTTGATGTGCACTTGTCTTGACATCCGCTTCAATATCACCACGTTGTCTGGCAGTTCAGCTGCAGAGATCCATGTGCTATCTAGCTCTTACTGCCAGTCAAACTCCACTGCCATTTGTCAAGATTGTTTATCAAATGGTTCAAGCCTTGCTGCAGAGTCAGCTTGTGTAAGCCACTCATCCACCTCTGTGTTTGTCTTGGTAACATTACTATTATTTTATCACAGCTTTAGTTCTTTTTTTTAAACTGTAGATAATTATCAACAAATAATTTCATGCTGCATGAAATGTATCTAGCTTGCTCAACTGTGCTTGAATGCGATATAAGTAAAAAGAATCAGAACTATTGGATTAAATCAAAAACATATATCCTAGGGGCTAGAGAGATGACTCAGCAGTTAAGAGCACTAGATGCTCTTGCAGAGGACCTGGGTTCAAATCTCAGCCCCCACATGGCAGCTAATAACTCCAGTTCCAGGGGATCTGACACCCTCTTCTCACCTCCACTGGCTTTGCACAGCATGGGTGCACTTATGTACATGCAGGCAACATACTCATTCACATAACATTAAAATAATAAATAAAATATTTTAAATGTATCTTGATAAACAAAATACACCCTTTAAATTAGGAACAAATTGTGTATTGCTGATATATAGAGAACTCTGAATGCTGGTATGCTGAAATAGGCCTGTAATCCCAGAACTCAGTAAACAAGCAGGAAAGTTCAAAGTCAGCTTAAGCCTCATAGTGAGACAAGGCTCAAAAACAAATCATTTTGAAAAATACTTTAATTATTATAGTTTTATCTTATGTGTATGTATGAGATCATGCAATGCCTGTGGAGGTCAGAAGAGGGCGTCAGATCTCCTGGAACTGGAGTTATTGACGGTTGTTAATTGCCATGTGGGTGCTGGGATCGGAACCTGTGTCTTCTGTGAGAGCAGTCAGTGCTCTTAACCACTGAGCCATCTCTCCAGTCCCAACAAATCATTTTTATAAAGAATTCTATAACTCATAATATTATTGAACTAAGTGAATATATTTAAATGGGTAAAATATTGACTATAACCCTTTAAAAAGGTAAGCACAGAGCCTTTTGTAACCATTATTGTTATGTACCATACATAATCACATTGTTTTTGTCCTCTTGTTGGTACAATTGGTTTATTATAAAGCATCACCTCCAACACATGAGTAATGTACTGCACTAGCATGTTCCAACAATCAACATTCTACTAAGGGGTAACAATTTTTCAGCTTCATCATAATCTCATGAAACCACTGTTACATATGGTTACCAACTGACTGAAACAGCCTTATAATCATGACTTTTACTAGTATAAAAAGCATTCCAGACCTTGTAGTAAGTACTAAGAAAACCAAAAAGATGCCCTATTGACTTTTCCATGAAAAGGTATTGAAACGAGAGGCTGGAGAAATGACTCAGCAGTTAAGAGCACTGGTCACTCTTACAGAAGATCTGGATTTGAACCCCAGCACCCACATGGTGACTAACAACCATCTGTAACTCCAGTTCCACTGGATCTGACGCCCTCTTCTGGTCTCTGCCAGCACTGCATGACACTCATACACACAAAATAAAAATAAATAAATCAGGGGCTGAAGAGATGGCTCAGCAGTTAAGAGCACTGGTTGCTCTTGCAGAGGACCCAGATTCTATTCCCAAACTTACATGGCAGCTAACAATCATTCATAACTCCAATTCCAGAGGATCTGACAGCCTCTTCTGTCCTCCATGGGCATTGTGCAACATGGGTGTACTTATATACATGCAGGCAATGCACTCATACACATGAAAGTAATAAATAAAATATAAAAAATACATAAATCAAAAAAGTTTTAAAGAGGTATTGAGACAAGAGGCATATGCATACTTACAGCAAATATAACCACAGAGCTATGTCCTCAACCATTTTATATATATCATAATCGATAGAGCAATTGCTATAAGTACAATTATTTGTCCTACATGAAGAGATTGTAATTTGGCAGCCTAGATGGAAGCCTGATGATTCTATATTTAATATTTCCAGGTGATTTTGATAGACAAGAAAACTTGAGAACCCACTGACATAAGACTTTATGAAAGCACCAAAAACTACCAAAACCAGTCTAGGTCAACAAATTCAAAGGAAATGCTGCCTGCTCTGGTTTAAAAAATATTAAAAGTTTCAGACAAGAGTCAAGTTGGCTTTTCAAGAGTGAGAACTGTACAGTTAAGGGAAAGCGAAGTGAAAGACAGGCAGTGGCGTCAGCTGTCAGGGTCAGAAAATGCGAAGCTGTGAGTTGGCTAATTAAGATGAGATTTTGAGGTGTTGATCTGACTAGAAACTGGATGGGAATTACGGGGTCAGGTTCTCAACTTTTCTTTTCTTTTTTTTCCTTCTTTTATTCCATTGAATTTTTGCAAATTTCATCTTGATTGTATTTACATTCCCCTCCCCTATCTGCACCCTCATAAGCCCCCTACTGAATTTCATGCATTCTGTCATATATGTTAAGGCCTACTGAGCCAAGTTTGTGTCCCCAGATGTCCTTCTTTGTGTGTTGTCCATCCACTGGAGCCTAGTTGACCTAGTTAGAGTCACTCCGTTAAAAAAAAAAAAAAAAAAAAAAAACTCTTCCTCTCCCAGTAGTCAGTAGTCATCAGTTGCTAATTCCTCAGCTAAGGCTGAGACATCTCACCCATTTCTCCACGTTTCTCCTGGGTTTTTGTTTGGTTTGAGTTTGCATGGTCTGTGCACAGTCACCGTTGCTGTAAGTTCCTACCAGCAAGTTCCCAGCTGCCTAGAAAACTGTTTCCTCCTGGTCATCCACCATCCCTGGCTCTTACAGCCTTCCAGCCCCATCTCTGCAATGGTCCCTGAGCACTGGGTGGTCAACTTAACGTTAATAATTTCCCTGTTTTCTTATCCCAGTTGCTCAATCTAAGAAAAAGCCATGTGGTAAGCATTCAATAAAATATTTTCAGGCCACTGGCTTGGCTTTTAAACTGATAATGAACTACTCAACTCAGCCCTCCATTATACTTCTAATTTCTCTTTTGCTCAGTCTTCCTTTTCATTTGGGAGGAATTCATTAAGTTTGTTTGGGTTTGGTTTGGGGTTTTTGTTGTTGTTGTTGTTTTCTTATGTTTTTATTTTTGTTTTTTTGTTATTCATTGTTTGTTGTTGTTTGAGACAGGGTCTCTTGTAGCCCAGGCTGGCCTTGAACTGTCGTAGCCAAGGAATGACTTGAAGTCCTGACCCTCCTGCCTCTACCTCCCAAGTGTTGGGATTACATGCTGCACTACCACCTGGCCCAATATTCTGTTCTGCCCTTCTATTTCACTTATGAAAATGGGTGGTTTGGTTATGTCTCTTGAACAAAGTTTGCCCTCAACCTTTATCCTTTTACTCCTAACAGAGTTTGCCCTCAACCTTTATCCTTTTACTCCTAAGAAGGGGTGCTCTGGGTCACTCCAGTGCATTCTGGTTGTCACTTTCCCCCACAGCTCTGACTCCTCTAACCTTCAGGGAGATTTGGACTTGTAGATAACTTTAACTGAAAAGTATCTTAGATTTAGAAATTCGGGAGTTGGAGAGATGGCCCTTTCTGCTCTTTTGGAGGACCCAGGTTTGGTTCCCAGCAACTACATTAGGCAGCTCACAACTGCCTATAACTCCAGTTCCAGGGGATGTGATGCTCCTTCTGGCCTCTGAGGACACCTCTACACAGGTGATGTACTTAATACACAGAGTCCTTCTCTATCTCTCTCTCTCTCTCTCTCTCTCTCTCTCTCTTCTCTCTCTCTCTCTCTCTCTCTCTCACACACACACACACACACACACACACACACACACACACAGAAAAGTACATTAAAAAATAAATCTTTAAATTTGTAGATACAAACCTTTGGAAACTCACAAAGCTTTGCTTTTTTCCTTCAGTTACTGCAGCCTATCTAGTCAACTGTTGTACTTTAAGTACTTAAAGGAAATTCTGCACAGACCTCACTTGGAAAGTATTTCTTTTGGCTGAGTTCAATCATAATTAATTTAAAACACAGATTGAACTTTATGATCCTTTGAACTATCTAGAAAAAGCATATCAATCTCAATGAAAGATGTGGCAAAAATACACACAAGAGTGGTGCTTGTAGGTCCTTCCTGGCCAATACAGTGTCAACTTAGAGAGTCTCAGGGTTAACAAAGATTTTTGTTTGTTTGTTTTACTTTATTTTTTGGAGTTAGGTGCTTTAAAAGGTTTCAGTCCTTTTCAGATGTGCTGCATAAACAAGTGTTGTTCTTACACTAGTAGAAGACAGAAACCATGTTCTGCCGACTAATGGCTAAGACCTGAAGCAGTTTTATGAGATATGTGGATTTACGTGTGCCTAAAGTTGGCTTGTGATATCTTCCTGAAAGGTTCGGGCTCACTATCCCTTCAGTTTACTAAGTACCTACATTATATATCAAATGTCAACTTGCAACTTTGAGTGCACTAGCAGCCAACACCTTTCTTGCTTTCCTTCTCTTGTCCCTGATTCTTTTCTACACTTTCTCTAACTTCCATCTCCACCTAAATTTTATCTATCCCTCCTCAGAAACTCTCCAAGTCCTTTATTTATACTTTTTCTTTCCTTTTATATTATGTTTTCTAGCCCAAAATTCTAATGAGAAGAATAACAAAGCAAAAACAGAAACACACAGAAATATTCCAAACCCAGGTAAAAGCAACTTCAGAAGACACAATAACTCAATCATCTGAACACCAGAAAGAAGCTCTTGATCCCCTTATGTAAGAAGAGGCAGAACACCTATCCTTTCCACTGGCCAGCGTTAGAGAAAGCACACTCTTAAATATTAGCTCAGGCAACAGGCTTTTACTGAAAACTACAGGTGCCTGGGTTCCCATTACAAACCCTAAAATGTAAAAATTTTCCATTTTGCTAATTCAAAACTCAAAAGCAGGAGAGACCAAAAAGCTCCAATTTAGGTATATATCCAGGAGCCAGGCAGGTTGCACATGCCTTTAATCCTAGCACATAGGAGTTGGAGGCAGGCAGATTGTGAGATTGAGGCCAGCCGGATCTGTACAGTGAGTTCCGAGTCAGCTAGGGCTACAGGGAGACCCTGTCTCAAAAAAATAAAAAATAAAAATAAAAAAAGGATATATCCAAGGTATATAGAACAAATGTTTTCTCAGAATACATAAGGCATGAATAATTATCTGTGAATTTAGACTTTCACAAACTAGGTAGCTCTTGATATCATTCTGTATTAAATTTAGGAAGTTCATGACCATGCTAAAGTCAGAAAACAATCTGAACTTTGATGGGGCCTCTGTCAAAAAGGGTCTTAGTGTGGTGACATGAAGTTCCGTAGGGGAAAGCTGAGTCCAGATTTCCTTTGTTGGAACTAGCTCTTCCAGTTACCCAGTCACAATACTTTTCCAGGGATAAAGGCAGTTTATATTTGGAGTAAATAAGAACATAGTCCTGTGATATTTTGTCTGTCCTTCTCGTTGCCCCACTGTGTGGAAATCTGTAGCCTCATCACCTCTTGACACTGACAGCTCTGTTTGTCTGGCAGATTTTGCTGTGACAGCTTTTAGTTTGTGACATTTGATTTTCATTATGTTGCATGTGATTTTGAAACTACTATCCAAGAGTAGCTCAGCTAGCTAGGTAATAGAAAATGACTTTGGACAGTAACAACAAATGTGTAACCAACATTTTCAGAGAAAGAATAATCTAGAATACAAAGAAAACACTCTTCTAGAAGCTAAGAGATAAAAATTCCCAGAAGTATGCATTAGTTATCAAGGGATAATTTTAATTAATAAAGGTCAGATTCACAAAAACGTGATGAGAGAAAGATGTTAAGTACAGAAGGGCTAGGCATAGTGGGTTAAGTAAAGGCATCATGTATGGACTACACTTTTAAAATGTAAAATGGTAGCCTAAAAGACGGAACAGTAAGTATTCTTAAATAAGAAGGTGGTCTAGGAAAATGTTAATTTGGTGAAGACTCTATTGATTGGTTTAAGGCATAAGAGATGGAGTGCCTACAAATGAGAACAGAGCAGTCAGTAGCACAGGTGTTCACTGGCCTGAGACAACAGTGCTGAAAGCCTGCACAAGATCTGATTTTAAGGACTGTTAACCCTGAGTGTGTCTAGGCATGTTAGGGTAGACCAGGAACCCCAATAAGGTGGAAACAGGCGGATAGGAGGGTTTATCTTGGGCTGCATAGTGAGTTTGAGACCTGCCTGGGCTACGTGAGACTGTTTCCAAAAAACACAGAGAGAGGAGGGGGAGAGAGATAGAGGGAAGAAGGAAGATACAGAGAGAGAACAAAAATACAAAATATAAACAGAAAGAAAAAGAGAAATGAAGCAAGGAAATAGGGAGATCGCAGATTGAATGATTTTATGGAAGTTTTTTTTAAATGGTGGTGAGGACACAGAAACACAGAGATTTTCAGTCTTAGAAAACAAGAGGTCCATTTTCCCTGGGGTAGAAGGAACAAAAGAGCGATAATAAAGAGGAAGATGAGGCTGTGGAGCAGCAGAGGCCGCTAAGCGTAGGGAGAAACTTGCAGGAACTTCCATCAGACGGCCAGAGGAACAAGGCTTATCTGCACAGGGTGAGGATGTGATAAGGCTGGATGTAGAAGGCAATGCGACACCACAACAGCTGCCAGAAGGAATGCCAGGAGAATTTAACCAGCAGTGAATAAAGAAAGGATTGACAAGTAGCATTAAAAGCCCAAGTAACACTAGATAACAGGAATTTGCAGGGGAACCAGAATACTGTCTCGTGAGTTTCCATGACACCAAGCAGGCTCCATCCTCCAATCACATCATCAGTTTTTCCTCAGTGAAGGCTTTCCTTTTCAAAACTTTTGCCAACCCACTTTCAAATGAATCCAGAAGTGAATTAAAAATCCACATTATCTGATGAAAATCTACATGGCACAGTACAAGAAAAATAAAATTATATTTAACCCAACATATTTACTTTTCCCTCACAATATTATGGTACTAAATTATCTAATAAGTTTTCTTACCTGTTCAAGTAAAATTATTTGAACATATGCTCATGTATTATAATAAATTTACAAATTCTACCCAATTTGCTTGATTTAATTGATATTCATATCAAGTTAGATCTGACAAACCATCTATTTTGTGAATGCTATTTTGTGAATTTTGTGAGGTGAAAACATTTCACATTTTGAGCTGGGTGTTGTAACTCAGGCCTGTAATTCCAGCACTTGAGAAGCTGATGCACAAGGATTACCACAAGTTCCAGGCAGCCTGGAATTCACTGTTAGTGAGAAAAAGAAATTAAAAACAAGAACAATTTTCACACTTTTAAATGCTTGAAAAAAATCAAAGGAAGATTATTTCATGATGTGAATAATATATACAATTCAAATTTCAGCATCCACAAGTAATTTTATTGAAAAACATCTATTCTCCTTATCTAGATATTTTGTGTGGTTACTTTTGCATGACTTATTGTACATTATAAGTATATACAACTTTACTTGTCAATTTAGAAAATTTGGTGAGGTTTTTTTTCTTTCTTTCTTTCTTTTTTGAGACAAGTTCTCTCAGAACTCACTGTGTAGGCCAGGCACTGTGTAAGCCAGGCTGGCCTCCAACTCAAGATCCCAAATGCTGATATTTCAGGTGTGTGCTATCACACCCACCCTTAATTGACTAATTTTAAAACAAAACAAAGTAATAGAAAAGAAGGACATATAAATAACTAATAAAAGACAGAGTGTGAGATCAGGCATGGTGGTACATGGTTGTAATCCCACATTTGGTGAAAGCAGGATGAACAGGAGACTTAATCCAGTCTAGAATACATAATGAAGTCCTGTCTTAAAAAATAAAAAGAAAACTGGGCATGATGGCAGCATTTGGGGGCCAGGGGCAGAGGCAGGCAAATCTCTGTGAGATTGAGACCAGCCTGGTCTCCATAGCAAGTTCCAGGCCAGCTGGGTCCAGGACAACTGGGGCTACAGGAAAAAAAAAAAAAAAAAAAAAAAAAAAAAAAAAAAACCAATTAAATTAAATTAAAGCAAGAACAACATGGTTGCACTTACATACATGCAGACAAAAGATTCATACACATAAAATAAAAAATAAATGAATAAAATTTAATAAAAATAAAAGCAAAAACCCGAAAAAGAATGTGAAAAGTGTCACTGATGGATGCAAATAAATAAACTTCTCCAGTGATGGACTGCCCAGTGAGGGCATCAAAGATGGCTTCCTGCATGGACAGCATGTGTGCTCTGCCCAGTGTATTAGCTACTTTTCTCACTGCAGTAGCAAAATCCCTTGAAGAAGGGTTTACTTTAGCCCACAGTTTGTCTCTCCTGGCAAGGAAGGCCTGGTGTTATGCAGTCAGGAAGCAGAGAGCTGAGAGCTAATGCTCAGCTCACTTTCTCTGGTCCATGGAATGAACAAGCCAGCATTTAGGGTGGGTCTTCCCACCTCAATTAGCCTAATCTAGTAACTAACTCCCTCACAGATGTGCCCAGAGGTTTGTTTCCATGGTGATTCTAAACCCTCACATCAAGTTGGCAATATTAACCAGCACAAGGAGGTTGGTAAGACTTCAACAAGGGATGGCGAAAGGATCAATATTTTATTTCATTTAACAAAATAATGTCATGCCCCATTCCTCAAAATCATTCTTCTAGCTCCCATTATTCACCTGTAGTTCATTTACAAAATTATAACAGAATTAGAATGTTATTCATCAAATAGCAAATAACAGAATATAGAGGTCACCACTATTAGTGTCAACAGACCAATTTTTGCATCGCTGGTACAAAAGCTGACGAAAATCATTTGATCCCTGCACTCTTTCCCAGCACCAGGACCCAACCTGGAGATGGCTTTCTTGAAGTTTCCCAAACAACATTGCTGGCTAAAACCTGACAGCTCTGAAGAAAGTAAGCCATTAATAGCATATTGTACCCCAGAAGAATTTACAAAGAAAATGCATATTATCCAGTTCAGTTTCTCTGGGAATGTCCCAATTTGGCTTAATTTGTTCTATTTATAAGAGACAAAATTGGGACTGGAGAGATGGCTCAGTGGTTAAGAGCAGTAGCTGCTCTTTCAGAGGACCCTGATTCAATTCCCAGCATCCACATGGCAGTTAACAACTGTCTGTAACTCTAGTTCCAGGTGACTGGATGCCCTCTTCTGGCCTCTGTGAGCTCTGCATGATACAGGTGTACTTACGTACATGTAGGCAATACACTTATACACATAAAATAAAAATTAATTAATCAAAAAAAAAATTTAAAGAGACAAAATTATTTTCAACTGAATACATGTACTCCACTAAAAGTGAAACTGTATTAAATTAACATGAATTTAAAATGAAATTAAATATGTATTATAAAAATGAAATTATAAATTCCAGAGATGAAATCCCCTGAGGCAAATTCTGACAGCAATTTCACGTACACTCAGGTTTGAAATGTATCACACCATTACAATCACTCTATTTCTCAAGATAAACTTAAGAAATCACTCCTTTATTTTCTGAAACCATCAGAGTGTCCCCAACTAATCAGGGCATTCTGACTCTTTTTAACTGAGGTCTGGCTGAAAGCACATGCTGCTGTTTTTCTAATTCACTGCGATTAAACAGACAGGAAGTCCAGCTACTAAAGGATGCTTTATTATTATTAAACAAAGAAAGGAGAATGATGGCAAAAACTAAATCAAATCTTTTTAAATTTAAATACTCCATAAATTATTTTTTAACTCATGTAGTAGGTAACCTCTAGCTGTCCAATTTATTAACATCAATTATACCTTCTTTGGTAACTACAAATATGGTAATATATTGCTTAATGATTCTATTATGTTGTGAGAAATGCAATATTAGCCTAGTTTTGTGGGGTTTGGGGTTTTTTTTGTTTTGGGGGGGTTGTTTTTTTGTTTGTTTTTTGACAGGGTCTCTTGTAGCCCAGGCCATAGCTGAACTCCCTATGTAGCCAAGAATTATTTTGAGCTCCTGATCTTCTGACATGCACCTCATAATTGCTGGCATGGAGTACAAGTGTACTTCACTACACCTGGTGTTATGTAGTGCTGAGGCTACAAACCAGGGATTTGTGCATGCTCATCAATCTCTCCACAAGCTTAACTACATCACCAGCCCTATTAGCCAGTCTTCTGTGAGCATCACAGAATGTACTTACATAAACCTAGATTGTGTAAGTCAAACACTTGAATTGCCATCTTGAAGCAAACTAGACTCAAAGTAAACACACGATATCTGAGGCTGCTGCTGGTGTGAGAGTACAATCTTAAATGACAATTAAAAGCATAATATAAAGTTGGGCATTGTGGCGCAGGCAACTCCCAGTACTAGGGAGGCAGAGGCAGGTGGATCTCTGTGAGATCAAGGCCTGTCCGGTCTACATGGTGAGTTCCAGACCTGCTGAGGCTACCAAGACCTGTCTCAAAAGACTTTTTTAAAAGTATAATATAAATAATATCAGTAATTTATAGTTATCAAATTTTTCTGTACATAATTATATTGGCAGTATATTTTATACCACCTATACCACAAACACATTAATAATTTGTTGTGT
>NW_008349841.1:665120-666848 GCF_000622305.1 Nannospalax galili | reverse complement strand
GACAGAATGATTCTGTAGGCCAGTCCTCAAATGTTAGGATTGGAGACATCTACCACCACACCTGGCTTCTGTTATGCTCTTATAGGCCTTCCATTGAGAATTCAGTCTTTGGCCAAAATATCATGATGTAAGCATGGCTATACTTAATAAAATAATTGAAGATGAAGATTCTAATTCAATATGAGTATCTTTGCATTATCAATTCTCATTCGGGTACATTGGTACTGTTTGGGTTATTAATTATAGAAGAAAATTTCCATCTGCTTCAACCTCACCTTGTCTTGCACCTCCCTCATAAAATAATTTCTGAAAATGTATGAAGATGTGATGGTTACTATATAAAATCTAAACTTTTATGAATGATAAAGATAATTTTTTTTATTCAAAACCTAAAACTTGAGCCAGGTATGGTGGGTGTGCCTTTAATCCCAGTACTCAGGAGGTAGAGGCAGAGGCAGAGGCAGGCAGATCATTAAGAGTTCAAGGCTAGCCTAGTACACATAGCCAGTTCAGGCCAGCAATGGCTACACGTAGTGACACCTGTGGTGGTTTGAATCAAAATGTTCCCCATAGGCTCCAAGTATTTGGACATTTTGTCTCCAGATGATGGTGCTGTTTTGGGAGGTTTTAGAAGGTGTGGTTATCCTGGAGGAAGCACATCACTGGGGGTGGGCTTAGAGAGTTCTTAAGCCTTGCCAGAGCTCCAGTTGTTCTCTTGCTTCCTGTACCTATGTGATGATGTGAGAGCTTAGCTTCTGCTGCTCCTGCTCTAGCCACCTCCAACCACCAAGGCTCCCTGCCATGACGGACTATAATTCCCCTGGAACCATAAGCTCAAATAAACTCTTCCTTCTTTAAGTTGCTCGGTCAGTGTTTCTACCACAGCAACAGAAAAGTGACTAATACAAGGCCCCGTCTCAAAAAAAAAAAACCCCACACTTTTTAATTGTATATGAAGAAGATTCTTGGGCCAGATCCCAGCACTCAGGAGGCAGAGGCAGGCTGATCTCTGTATGAGGCCAGCCTGGTCTACATAGGGAGTTACCAGGCCAGGCAGGACTACATAGTAAGACCCTGTCTCAAAAGAAACAAAAATAAAGTCATGCAAGGTATTGTTTATATGACAGTAAACTTTCTGGTAAATTATTAATAACTGGAAGAGATTAGTGCATAGCACATCTCCTTAAATAAGAACATAACAGTATTTTCTTCTTTTATCTTGTTTTCCTTACAAACTGTGATGCTATTAAAATAAATATTACCTCTATTATATTCTTGATTTCTTTTTTGTTCAGATATTCATTTAATATCTTACTTTCCCAAACTAGATTGAAATTTGTTATTTAAAAAAAAAAGTTCTGGGACTAGAGAGGTGGCTCAATGGTTAAGAGCACTTACTGCTGCTCTTGCAAAGGACCTGGGTTTATTTTCCAGCACCCGCATGGCAGCTAACAACCATCCATAACTCCAGTTCCAGGAGATCCAACACTCCCTTCTAGCCTCCAAGGGGACCTGCTCACACATGGTGCAGGAAAGCACTCATACACATGAAACAAAAAGACCCGGGCTCAATTCCCAGCACCCACATGGAGTCTACAAACCGCCCTTAACTCCAGTTCCAGGAGAATCCGAAGCCCTCTTCTGACCTCTGCAGCATTGCACAACACAGGTACACTCACATACATGCAGGCAATACACTCATACACATAAAATAAAAATAATAAAATA
>NW_008349841.1:647224-665006 GCF_000622305.1 Nannospalax galili | reverse complement strand
CATGGGGCTGGAGAGATGGCTCAGTGATTAAGAGCACTGACTGCTCTTGGAGAGGACCCGGGTTCAATTCCCAGCACGTACATGGTGACTATGAACCATCCTTGACTCCAGTTCCAGGGCAATCTGGAGCCCTCTTCTGACCTCTGCGGCACTGCACAACACAGGTACACTCACATACATGCAGGCAATACACTCATACACATAAAATAAAAATAATAAAATATTTTTTTAAATAATAATAATTAAAAACAATAAAAATAATTAAATTTCTTTTTTTTTAATCCTGGCACAGCAGTTAAGAGCCCTTACCAAGCCGGGCGTGGTGGCACACACCTTTGATCCAGCACTTGGGAGGTAGAGGCAAGCAATACCTGTGAGTTTGAGGCCAGCCTGGTCTACATAGCAAGGTCCGGTCCCTGGAACTACAGACCAAAAGAAAAAGAGCTCTTGCTGCTCTTGCAGAGAAGCTGAATGTGATTCCCCAGTACCCACATCAGGCAGCTCCCACAACCACCTTTAACTTCAGCTCCAAGGGTCTAACATCTCATGTTATGGGCACTGCTTTCATGTACACATATCCATACACACACATACATAATTAAAAATAAAGTACATCTTTAAAACAGTCCTTTTCCTTATTTAATGCAGATAATTACAGGAAATCATGTAATAAACATCTGTGTGCATAAAACCAAGTTCCCATCAAGTCTTGGTATTTCTGTTTTCTTGGTTTCTTAAATTTGTGTGTGTCCTCATACACCATGTGTGGAGGTCAGAGGACAACTTGTGGGAGTGGGTGCTCTCCTTCTACCACTCAGGTTCTGGAGATCAAATTCAAGGTCATGTGCCATGCAAGTGCCCTTACCTGTTGAGCCATCTTGAAGCTCTTGTTTTAGTTTTTTATGTATTTTAAATTTTTTGCAATGCTTGGATCGAACTAGAGCTTTACAAGTACTAAACAGATGCTCTACCACCCACTCTAGCCCTGATTCATTAAGTGATAAAATATTGAGAATAAAATATTACCAATAAGATTGTAATACTCCTACAATTCTATTCACTGTCTTGCTAGAATTAGCTTTAGTTTAATTGGAGTTTTGTAGAAAAAAAATTTTTTTTTCTACAAAAACTCTGACCAGGTGGATAGCATAAACTGTAATCCCAGCACTTGGGATTTCAAGGTCATCTTTGAACATAGTGTTGGAGGCCAACCTGGGCAATATAAGACCCTGTGTTAAAGAACAAAACTAAAATAAAATAAAATAAAATACAGTTCAGCTGACAGAGTGTTTGCCTAGCATGTAGGAAGCCCTGTGTTCAACCCCCAGCACTAAACCAGTAGTAGTAGCACCAGAGGTCAGTTCAAGGTCATCTTTCAGCTTCACAGCAAGTTCAAGGCTAGGCTGGGATATGTGAGAACCTCTCTCAAAAAAATAAAAAAATAAACCCATACTTATTCTGTCAGTTCCCTAAAAGGGAGGATGCAGAACAAAGACAGGTCACTCGCCCAGGCTATGTCCAGAGACCAACAAAGAGCACTCCATAGTCAAGGGTCAAGGGACAAAGGTCCAAGTAGGCTTGGGGAAAAAAAATCTGGAAGCCAGCGGACCAGTCTTAGGCAAACAAAGTCCTAAATACCAGGAATCCAGACTCTCTGGGCTAGAATCTCCTATCCTGGTCCCCTGTGGCCCCTGGCTTGGGTCAGACTCAAACCCCACCCCCATCCTCTCAAAACACATCAACACAAATCTCTAATTAAAAAAAAAAAATATTTGGAAATAAATTATGGCTATAAACCAGAAAATACATAGGCTAGAGTTACCAGTTCAGAGACTAGAGAACAAGAAATGTTAGGGGCTTTATTAAAACAGAAAAATCTACAAAGTTTTGTTTTGTTCAAGTAATACAGGATTTACTTTTGAAAAAGCATGTTGACAAATATTAAAGATTAGCCACACCAGGTGGCACACACCAGTAAGTTCACTCAAGTTTCTGAGAACAGAAAGAAAACACAAGTTCAGGGGGAGCCTGGGCTACATTACATTGCAAGTTAACAAGCCAAGCTCAGAAGCAAAGTACAACAAAACAGAACCAAACTAAGATGTTATATTTGCATTTCAAACATTTTAACACAAGAGTAAAACAGAGCATTCAATACTAACAATCTCCCACCATTGACTTGGGTTTAGGTGCTGTTTCATATTTTATAAAGAATTGACAAAGTTTTGTCAATGTGTAGAAGTGCTACTCTTCCTTATCAAAATCTTCATGACATTTAAAAGGCTATTTAACCATTTAACCAAGACTATGCTTTAAGATAACTGATAATTTTGCTTATAGTTGTGACAGAAAAGCATTCAATTTTCTGATATTAAAAACATCGTAAGCAAAGATAAAAGGTGTTTCAGTTCAAGTTATTTCTTAGTGCAAATAATGTCAATTTTTCAACCAGGTTCTTAGACACATTCACAGTGGAAGACAAAAAGAAAACTTATCCGAAAAAAAATCTAACTATTCCAACTTCAAAAATAAACAAGAAATCTGAAAACTGAGAAATTATCAATGTTGCCTGGACCATAAGCCTTGCAAGCTAATTGCAACAGATTTCATCAACACTCTCAAGTCTTTAGGGAACTGGCAAACTGGGAGTGGTTGCCTGTAAAGTTAATCTTAAAGTCACAGTTGTTAGTTCCAGTGTCGCTGGCCAAGTAAAAAGAGCCTCACCTATAAGGCGGGAAAACCGTTTCCTTGCTCTACTATGTGGGAAAGTTCTGCAACAGGCGGCAGTATTTCCCCCAGGCCATTTTAGTGTCGTAACAGAAATTAGTCCATTTTGTATAATGAACTTTCACACACACTCAAAAGGGAAACAGTACCACAACCTCGTTCCCCAGGGTAGGGGAAAGTAACTATACAAGGCACCAGGCTTGAACTTAAAACAAAAATAATATATAGTAACAGCCGGGCGTGGTGGGGCACTCCTTTGATCCCAGCACTCAAGAGGCAGAGGCAGGCGGATCTCAGGGAGTTCAAGGCCAGCCTGGTCTACATAGTATAGTGAGTTGCAGGCCAGCTGGGGCTACAGGGAGTCCCTGTCTCGAAAAGACATAAAACAAAAAACAAAAACTACACCACCACATCCCATCAAAACCCTCAGGTCTCTGTCTCTGGAGTCTGGGGTTGGTCTGAACCCTGTTCTTCCTGCCCGGTGTCTGGGCTCCGCGACAGAACTGGCAGCTTTTGAGATGGGTCGCACTGTTCC
Organism: Nannospalax galili; assembly: GCF_000622305.1. Taxonomy (NCBI): domain Eukaryota; kingdom Metazoa; phylum Chordata; class Mammalia; order Rodentia; family Spalacidae; genus Nannospalax; species Nannospalax galili. The sequence goes on along the minus strand of NW_008349841.1, from coordinate 661,744 downwards.
GAAGAGGCCTGGTACTGAGGGCTGGAGAGGCCGCAGCTCTTAGCGTCTTCTTGCATCTTCCAGATCACCAGCCGCATGCAGGCGCAGGCATCCTCGCCAGAGCAGTGTCCACGAGAGTTGGCTTGGATCATCTGGTTGAGGTAGTGTGCCGAGAGGCCCCGCAAGGACCGCTTGAAGGGGAGACCCCGGTAATGAGGGAAGAGTACAGACGTGTCCACCACCATGCTGTGGATGAACTTTAAGGCCAGCAGGTCGCTCTCCAGACTGTGTCCGATGAGGATGGTGTCGGAGCTGAACAGGCCCAGCAGCACAGCCTGGACATCCCGCAGCCTGACGTTTGTGTTAGCAAGGTCCGCCTCAGTCACCCCGGAAAACATGGTGTTGTAATCAACTATCTCATTGTCCGGCTTGACAAAGGTGTCATAAACCACACGCAACTCTGTGTCCACTACGGTGACGCGGGTCAGCTCCAGGCCGTGCGTGGTGTAGGACATCTCGCAGTCGAGGGCATAGATGCCTGGGTGTGCTTCCCAGTGCTTCTTCGGGAAGGTCTTCGCAAAGCCCTGGAGGTTGTCTTTCCGGCCATCTTGCACGTGTCGTTTGGCCACACGACAGCCCACGGCATCGACACCCCCAGAGCAGCAGGTGAACCGGATCTCCCAGCTTCCACCCACGGCGGTGGAGAGCGGCCGCCCCCAGTGATAGATGCACTGCTCAGAGCACTCACAGCGGCCGGAGGACGACACCGGGTACCGGGTGCCACAGCGACAGCAGATTCTGCTGGATGAGCTCTCGGGCGGCTCGGCCGTGAAGAGCACCGCGGTGCCTGGCTTGTCGGGGTGCGGGAACGGGTAGCCGTGCAGCCTGCGCTGGTCTTCGGTCAGCAGGTAGCTCCGCAGACAGCTGTAGAGCGCCGCCTGGCTGAGCCCCCAGATAGCGCTGGGGACCAGGCCCCGGAGCTTCTTGAGCCTGTTCAGGGCCATGCTGAGGTACCTGTGCTTGCTGGGGCTGCGGTCGTACACCACCTTCTCCTCCGCCTGGGCCTTCTCGATGGCCTCTAGGTGCGAAGAGGAGAACCTGAGGCACTCTTGGGTGAACAGGCCAAGGTAGTGCTGGCGCATGGCCACCGGGACCTTGTCCTTCAGCTCCCTGGCGATGAGAGCGTAGAAGGCACAACTGTACGCCATCTGCTCGGGGATGTCGGAGAAGTTCCTTGACGTCACTCTAGACCAGGCACACAGGTCCGGCGACGCCTGGGCGGGCTTGAGGCTCCAGGGCTCTTTCCTGGGGGTGCTCAGGGTCTTCTTGGCACCTGTGGCGATGCAGGCCAGTCCCGGGCTCGCCACGTGGATCAGCCTCCTCTTCTCGCCGGCCGCCGAGGCGTGGTCTGAGGAGAGCGTCACCCTGCGTGGGTAGACACAGACCGGCTTCCTCCCGACCTGCTGGGGTCGCCAGAACAGCGGCTCCCAGGAAGCAGTGGGCCAGCCTGGGCGCACCGCGGCGTCGGGCCTCGAGGAGTCGGCATGGATGACGATGAACCGCGGAGGCTGGCAGTACATCGCCGGGCCCTCAAGGGGCCCACCCTGGGCCAGCTGGTAGCAGGGCAGCAGCACGTCCAGGACTGGGTGCGCCACCACCGGCGGCGCTTCTTGGAAACCTGGGGGGAACCAGCTTGGCGCGGTGGCTTTGAGACTCATGCTGCCTGGAGCACACGACTTCCACAAGGCCCCGCTTCCTGTGCTGCTCCGAGTGCCCCCTGCCGAGCCCAGCCCTTATATACACCAGAGGGGAGCGGAAATCCTCGCGCAGGCTAAGCCCTGCGGTCCAATCACACTTGATCTAATTTCCTCTGAACAGCTTCCGGAATACTTGGGCTCCTCCTACCAGGGAGGGTCTGCTGATTGAATCCACTGGAGTTTCTCATTTCCTTTTATCTTTATCGTGTTTCGTTTTTTGTTTTGGGGGCGGTGTTGTTGGGGTTTTTTCTCTTTTTCTTCCTTCCTTTGTTTTGTTTTTTTCTTTTTTCTTTCTTGTTTTTCTTCTTTTTTCTCCCCACCCCCCATTTCTGAGACAGCGTTCATATGCTGACCTCAAACTCCTGAGCCGCCTTATCTCAGCCTCCTGCTTGTTTAAGAGTGTTCTCTGCTGTGAGGAACTGCCTTCGGAATTCCTGGCTTCTGACCTTGTCCAGATTCTCCACTCTGAGTGTTCCCTGTGCTAACTCACTCTCAGCCCACAGAGACCGTACAGCCTTACAGTGGTTATTATCTCTGGGCCACACAGGAAAAAATTAAGGCTGGGAGCATTTATGCAGCTTGCGGAAGATCACAGAGCACCCCAAGCCTGGTGATTGGATATCGACTTGAGGGAACTCTGCTACTCCAGGACTATTGATAGCATTTACACAATTACCAAGTAAGGCTATAAAGGAATATTAAATTTATGTAGCACAAACATGTGAACTATCTTTAGACCTGAAGACTTTTTCACAAATAAGAAAAATATAAATTATATTTCCATCAATTTCAAAGTCACAAATCAGAGCCTACAAATACAGATTCTGAAGGGCAGTATTGGCAGTCTACAGAAGAAACTCTTGAACTTGTAAAAAAGCCTAGCTTTTTTAAAAAAGAAATACGCATATCTTTATATATATATATAAATATATATTTATATATATAAATATACATGGGGCTGGAGAGATGGCTCAGGTGTTAAGAGCACCGTTTGCTTTTTCAGAGGACCCAGTTTGGATCCCAGCACGTACGTGGCAGCTGGGATCCATAACTTCAATTCGATGGCATTGGATGCCCTCTTCTGACCTCCACAGGCATTGTATATACACACAGGCAATACACTAGTACACATAAAATTTTAAATATATATGCATTTTATTGAATTTTTGTCAATTTCAAAGATTTTTATTATATTTATCCCTTTCCCTATCTGCACCCCCTTATAGCCCTTCCATTGGATTTCATGTATTCTGTCATATATGTTAAGGCCTATCAAGCCAATTTTGTGTTCCCAAATGTCTTTTGGTGTGAGACCATCCAGTAGAGCTTGGTTAACCTATCTCACATCATTCCCCTAAAGAAAAACAGCTTTTTTTTTAATGCTCTCATCTCTTAGTTGGTTTTTGTTTTAAAGTTAGTGACACAATATAAGGTAAGAATTCAATTTCTTTTTTCTTTTTTTTTTTTTTTTCTTATTTTTGGCATATGAACATCTAGTTTTCCCAACATCTGTTATCGGAGTCTTTTCATTCCCTGTAATGAGATCTTGTACCCTTGGCCAAGATCATTTGACATATACTTCTTTATTGAATTTTTGTGTATTTCATACACAGCATCTTAATCATCTTTATACCCCCTTCCCCACTGACACCCTCCCATAACCCCCCTCCTTAGATTTCATGCATTCTGTCGTTTATGTTAAGGCCTATTGAGTCAAGTTAGTGTCCCTGATCTCTCTCCATGCAAGTTCATCCACTGAGGCCTAGTCAGCCTATCTAGAGTTACTCCCTTAAAGAAGATCAGCTCTTCCTCACCCAGTAATAATCAGCTGCCCAAAAGTTCTTCAGCTAAGATTGAGGCCTGCTGCCCATTTCCACAGTTCTATTATGGGTTTTTGTCTGCTTGAGTTTGCACTAATATTGCATATGCTGTAAGTTCATATGAGCAAAGTCCTAGGAGCCTGTAAGACTTGATTTCCATATGGTCATGCACCTCCCCCCCCTCTCAAAATCTTTCCACCCCCTCTTCTCCAATGATCCCTGAGCCTTGGATTCATTGCCCTCTGTTGCATGAGGAAGTTGAGAGATGCATTAGAAGGCTCTCTACCCTTTGTTCCACTGTGTTCCGTGAGTCTTAGGTATAGAGGTTCCATTGTAAATGTGTCACTTAGGGTTGGGCATTTCACAGACAATCTCTGTGTGTGACCAGTTGTGGAACTCTATAATAGTCTCTTGTCTATCACAAAAGAAGCGTCTTTGATGATTGGTGACTGGCATACTTGTCTGTAAATGTAAGGATCCATATTTAGCACATAGTATGAAATTACATTTGTCTATGGATGTGACAGCCTTGGGGTTTTCCCTAAGATCTATGACCTCTCCAGCCATGTGTATTTTGCTGTGTTTACATTACCACACATGAGGTCCCTCCCATTGATTGGGCTTTAGGTCAAATTAAGTAACTCTTGATTATCCCCAAGATAAAAGTGCCACTACTGCCCCAATATAGTTTGTTGTGCCAGCCATTGTTTTGGTTATTAAGCCTTAAAACTAGGGTTGGACCATCTGTTGATATTCTCCCTTAGCAGTTTGCATGGTGTTCTCCAAAACCATGAGAGCTAGTCTTCAGGGAAGGTGGCTTCCAGGTCAGTTCCAGCTCCATTGCTCCAAGTCCTGTGTCCAAAGTACACCCTGTCTTCATCAGTAGGATCTTACCTTCAAGTTATGGGAGGCAATCAAGGGCTGTAGCAATGACCTATGATATTTTGGAAGCCTCTTGAACTACCCTGGCCAAAACCTTGAAGGGAGGTTTCTCCTGTCTGACATTGTTTCTTGTCCTCAATCTCTCCCTGTCTAACCTTCCCTCCATGCACCCCCCATTTAAAATATCCCCATTTTCCTCATTTCTCTCTTGATAATACCAGTCTCCTAAGGTCCCACCTCTCTTGAGCTCCTTCTTCTGCTTTATCCCCATAGTTCCTTATATACCCCTCCCTCCCCGTTCCATTTAAACACCCTCATTTTACCTATTTCCCCCTTGGTAACTTTTGTCTCCTACTGTTCTTTTTCTGGTTCCTTCTTTCCTTTTACCTCGCTCCTGTCGTTACGTCAGGATATATACTCACATATAAGAATTTGGTGCTAAGATCCACAAATGAGAGAGAACATACATCATTTGTTTTTCTGAGTCTGTGTTACTTCACTTAGTATAACAGTTTCTAGTTCCATCCGTTTACTTGCAAATTTCATGATTTCATCTTTCTTTATTGCTAAATAGAACTCCATTGTATAAATGTACCAAATTTTCATTATCCACTCGTCAGTTGAGGGACACAGGTTGCTTCTACTTTCTATCTTGTGAAAAGAGCAGCAATAAACATGGATATACAAGTATCTCTGCAATAAGATGAGTTTTTCGAGTATAGTTTTGATTTGTTTTTTAAGGTGTCTATTTTTTATTGAATTTTTGCGAATTTCATGCAATACATTTGATCATATTTAGACTCCCCTCTGCTACCTGCACCCCCATTGCCCCCACCCACCAGATTCATGCATTCTGTCATATATGTTAAGGCTTCTTGAGACACATTTACGTCCACATATACTTTTGAATTTACTGCTAGACTCCATTTTGTTTCATTAGTCTATGCCTGTTTTTATGTTAATACCAGATTTCCTTGATTATAGTATACTTTGCAGTGTGCTTTAGAATTCAGATGTATGAGGCCTCCAAATTGTTCCTTTATAAGGTGTTTTGGCTATGTGTTTATGTGTTTTATTGAGATTCTGGATGAGGTTTTCTTCTTGGGCTTCTAGTATCAGTTCTTTGAGTGTAGAGAGGAAGAGACAGGTGGCAGTTCCCTGGCAACTGTTGGGCCCTGCTTTCCTTTTGCATGGAAATTTAGAGGATTGTTTTCCTGTTACTTCTGAAGTGTCAGGCTGGTGCTGCGCTTTTCCTGCTTCATTGTGACAATAGGCAGGATAATTCAGTAAAGTGTAATAATCAACTTGACAGTCATTAGAATCACCTGGGAAATGGGCTTCTGTGCATGCGTGGTGGTTTGAGTGAGAAATGTCCCCCATAGGCTTCAAGCATTTGGATACTTGGTGGTGGTGCTGTTTGGGAGAGGTCATGGACTCTTTAGGAGGTGTGGTCTTTCTGGAAGAGCTGTGTAACTGGGGACGGACTTGGAGAGTTCACAGCCTTGCCCCACTCTTTCTGCTTCCTATTTGAGGTTGAAGATGTGCCCGCTCAGCTTCTAGCCCCCACTGCTTTCTCTCTGCCTGCTGCCATGCCTCCCACCATTATGGACTCTCCCTCCAAAAGTTTAATCCAAAATAAAACTTTCCTCCATAAGTTGCTTTTGTCCATAGTGTTTTATCACAGCAACAGAAAAAATAATAATTCACCGTGTCTATGGAGGATTAGCTTAATTACATTAATTGAGGGGGGAAGACACATTGTGACACCATTTCCTACTTAGGGGATCTTGGACTAAGAGTGGGAAGAGCAAGCTGAGCACCAGCATGCATGCTTTCCTCTTTTGCATCCTGCTTCCTTCCTGTGGATGGAATAGGAAGTAGTTCAGGCTGGCCTCAAACTCCATCTGTAGCTCACAATAAACTTCTGATCTTCCTGCCTCCACCTCTAGAATTATAGACATATGACATCATGCTTGGTTTTTTTGCAGTGCTGGGGATTGAACCCAGGGTTTTATGTGCACAGGGCGAACACTCTTAAGAACTAAGCTATGGCCCCAGTCTCCATTTTCTTATTTTTGTGGCATCAGTTCACATGGTTAGGGGAGAGAACTAGTAGACAAAGTTTATCATCTTGAAAAAAGCTTTGAGGATTTATAATCACCATGGAAGAAAATCTCTGGACATGTCTGTGAGGGATTATATGAACTAGGTTACTTGGCATGGGGAGACCCACCCTAAATGTCGGCACTGTTCCTTTGTTCTGGAGTGAATAAAAAGGAGAAAGTAAACTGAGCCCCAGCAATCATCTCTGTTTCCTGGTCGCTAATAGTGCGAGCAGGTTCCTTAGGTCCCTAGACCATGACTGCCTACCAGGACATGCTGTACTCTTGAATTGTGAGCCAAAACAAACCCTTCTTTCCTTAAGTTGCTTTCGTCAGGCATTTTCTCATACAAGTAACTAATACAGTAAGGAATGTGTGAAATTCATACAAGTAACTAATAGAGTAAGGAATGTGTGAAATAGAACTAAAACCATTCTATTTAAATATTAAAGGCAAAGGTGACCTGAGAATTCTGAAAAACTAGCATTATATTAATTTCATAAGCTATTTCTTTGAATTGCTCTTTGATTAAGGGATAAAGTACATGGAATGCTTGGGATAAGGAGACACAAAGTTTATCAGCCTGGGCAGTAAATGAGACGATGTGGTTGAATAAGAAGTTGATCAGTGCTGCAGCATATTTTACATACATTCACACAGGAAGAAGGTGGAGAATACACATCCACAAAAAGGAGAAAAACTGTCCTGCTAACTGCAGAATTCTCCGAAATATTTATAAAAGGAAGAGTTTAAATGGGATAGTATATAGATACGCTCTTTCTGCTGGTGAAACATGTAATGATGAGACAAATATCTCACTGAACTTTTTGAACACTTGGTGATGATGGGCCAAATTATTGAATTAATAATAGAAAATAATTCAGAATATCTTGTAGAGTTTTGACTGACATTTCTGTCCCTCTAGTTTTCCCTGGATTGGTTTGGAAGAAAACTATAACCTCAGATTCAAGGAGAGATGTTGAAAATTTTTCTACTTAAATTGTTTACAACTGCAAACTTTTGTGCATGGGATTCATTTTACATTATAAATCTCCACTCTGTATGGAAATCACCTAAATTTATTTCAGATGGGTGATTCTCGAAGACATTTTCAGTTAGAGCCTGATTTCAATTCTCTGCTGGAGTTTTTATTTTTAGTTCCAGTGAGCATTCTCCTCAAGTATTGCAGGAGCCGGTTCTTTTATTTTTAGTGCCTGGGAATTATATTTAGAGAGGATGTGTGGTTTAAGTTTTAGGGATGGAAAGCTTTACTAATGAATTAAGTTTAAATATTTTCACAAAGTGGTGCAATTAAAATTTATATGTAATAAACATACTATATAACTCTCTATTCTTGCATCTTTAATAGATGACAAATGTCTTAGTTGGGAATGAATGAAAACATATGGGCATGAGCGTGCTGTCATGATATCAAAACGGCAGTCCATTACAAAATATTTTATGGAAGACATTTGCCTTGAATATAGTATGTGCTGTATTACCACAACAAGGAACGCATTCCTGCCCAAATGCTATTCAAGGAATTTATCTGAAGGCAGCTAGGAAGGGCAGTGTTCTAGAAAGCAGCACTCTAGTCTAGGTCTCTTTGGAGGATTGCATCTCTCTTGGGGAATGCTTTGGTGCTTATTTCTCACTCTCATTTTTTGTAAGTTGGTTGTTTGTCAATTTTTTGTGATCTTAAATGTACAATTGCTATATAGAAACAGAAAAAATATTGCTCCTCTGCCACGTGCATGAATAAGTGGCAAATGTACACTACAGACTAATAGTCACATGATAAGCAACCAACAGTATGGATCATCAAAACACAATGCTCAGTGGGATCAAATACTAGGTAGAATTAAGAAAAGAAATTATGAATTAAGAAAAATAAAACAAGCCAAACATGGCTGCACATGCCTGTAATCCCAACGCTTGGGAGGTGGAAGCAGGAAGATCAAGGAGTTCAAAGTCATCCTTGGCCGCATAATGAGTTCAAGGCCAATCTGGCTACATGGGACCCTATCTCAAAAAACCAAGAAGAAAAGGAGAATGGGGTAGGAAATAAAGGCATATGACACCATATTTTCGAAGCTTAATGATAAATAAAGCTCCTCAGAATGCATGATTTTGGCAAGAAATGACTAGGACTCAAAGTCTGAGATAAAGACAGAAAGAATGAAAGTAAAGACCAAGAAAAGAATACATGATGGCTGCAGAGCACAAAGTATGAGAGGCGGGAGAGACCGCTCAGCAGCTAAGAGCTTAAGCATGCTTGCTACTCTTGCAGAGGACTGGAGTTCAGATCCCAGGACTCACATGGGGTGGTTCACAGCCACCTGTTACTTTAAACGATTATGATGAGGAAAAGAAACAAGTCCATGAAAGTGTGTTTTCATGGTTGGTATTTATTGTAACCCAATGAGATAGGCCTCAGTAGAAACCAAACCTGATGACACCCTGATCTCAGACTTTTAACCTCAAGAACTATGAGAAAATAAATTTCTATTGTTCAAGTCATCTGATCTGAGGTACTTTGTTATGGTAGCCCTAGGAAACATACAATTAAGAAGGCTCAACAATCTTGAGACATCACTCTCATTGGAGCAGGATCATGGGAAAGAGTCCCTCCATCAAGCTGACTCTATCATGACCCAGCCATTCCTCCACAAAGTACAACACCCAACCTGTCCCAGTGCTTCATGTACTGCCAGAATTTGAGGACAAGAAGAACACGTACACTTCACTGTGCCTTCTTTGAATAATACAAAAGTTGAATACCAAGAAAAATGATTCAACAGAGGATCATTCCCACCAGAGCCAAACACAGTTGGCCAAGACTCCAGTGCCAATTGTATCCTTCAGTCAGAGGTCAGATACTGCAAAGGATTCCCAAGGCTAATTCCTAGGAAAAGACCTTCCTGTCTCCTCCACTGGAGGACTAATATGGCCCACCCCAAGAATCTTCTCCACCAAGTTATTTTCTCTACCCCAGCACAACCTCCAATGATAGTAAACATGTTTCCCTGGCAGTCACTTTCACGTCACACCACATGAAAGCAGAAGTGAGTCTCCTTCAGTCTTTCCAATCTCCAGTGGGCCTACCAAAGACCCCAGAGCCTCAAGAAGACACAGTAATAGTAATTGTGATTTTTTTCTTTTAATCTCATGGCTATTAGTTAAGTGAATGTAAAATGACCGAAATGGAAACTACAAAATTACAATTTTAAGATTGTAGTTTATAAATATATAGTATAAATATAAACTATATCAATAAATTGGTTCTGCCTTATGAGTTTTATTGGACTCCAATTCCAAATGTTTAATACTTAAATAATGTTGATTTAGTATTTTTGTGGCTATTTAACAATTCCCTCTTACTGGTCCAGAAGCACATCTTTTAGGTTCAGTGCAATAGTCTAGCAATTATATAACTGAATAGAAGATTGGTAGAATTATAATTCTTAAAATATTATCTTTAAACAATAATCATGTTTATTGACACTCTATTGACAATAGGTAAAAAGTGGAATCAGCCTAAATGTTCATCAGCTGATGAGTGAATAATGAAAATGTGGTATACACACACACACACACACACGCAAAATGGAATTTTATTCAGCTGAAAAGAAATTTTAAATTATGAAATTTGAAGTTAAATGGATGAAACTGGAAAAAATTATAAGATAACACAGGCACAGGAAAAAACACATACCAGTGTTCTCCCTCATATGTGGATCCTAGCTTCACGTCTCTAATTTTGTATGTTCAACTTAGTTTCTGTAGAGGCCAGAAACCTAGAAAGAGGCTATTGGGAGGGCGATGCCTTAAGGGGAGGTGAATCATAGTAGATCATAGGTAGCATGAAAGTAGAGAGGAGAGTACCAGGGTGGAAATGTTCAAGTAGGGAAGGGTGGAAAGACAGAGGAGATGAGGGGGCAAGGGAAGGGTTAACCAAAAAGGGGTTATTAAAAAAGCCATATGGAAACCTACAACCTTGTAACAAAACTTTAAAAACTGTGGAAAAGAGATACCCTGAGTGGACAGAAAAAACTCTTCCTTGGAGTTATAGGTATAAAGAAAGGGGAGGGGAGAGAACGAACCCACAGCCAAGAGTATCTGAGGAAACACAAACTGGACTCAATGGACTAAAGAGGGGGAAAAAAGCACATGTAGAAGGGAGTAAGGGAGGTGGGGTGGAACTGAGAGGACGTGGGGAGGGGGTTGAACATGATCAAAATATATTGTATCAAATTCTTAAAGATTCAGTAAAAATATTATTTCAAAGAAAAAGAGGAGGAGAGGGAGCAAAGGAGGGAGGGAGGGATTGCTTCAGAATGACAGTCCAAGAAGTTAGGAGATGGTTCGGAAATCACTTTTCAAAATACAAATTCCTTAGGACAGTCCCCTCCTCTGTGGACCAGCATGCTTTCCCTAGCTAGAGCAGGACTTCAAAGTAGCAAAACTGCTGATAACAAGTGTTGGACCTGAGAGATGGATCAGTGAAGATGAGTGAAACCTAGTCACCTTGACCATGGCCTGGGCTTCAACTGTAAGTACATTCACCAATTCATTATCCTAGGCTTTGAATGTAAACATTTGAAACGGAACTCCAAATGTTTGCACATAGTACAAAAAGACCCGACCCCAAACACACACACAAATCATACAACATTGGTATGTATGAGGCCAAGAGCTCATACATCAAGTCATCAATGTGTATGCAGAGGGTAATATTAGGAAAATGAAATTTGGGCCTCAATAATGAATTATGATCACATAGGATTTAGAAATAGAGCAAAGGACACAGTTCATTTTTTCTACAGTATTTCTCTTCTTTCAAAATGATTAAAATATTATCTCAGCACAAATACAAAAATATCTGATGGGAAAAATTTTCAGTGACTACTTAAAAATGCCTTCTGGAGCACAGATTGAATTTCTTCTTTGATTGATGCATCAAAGTCCGAAATAGATGAATCCACTAGTTACTTTTCCCTTTCTTGCAATAACTTACTTCATGATTACATGTGTCTTTTGCACTCATGACTTGAGCAAACATGCCTATGATTTTTTTTCAATTACTCCTCTGAGGAGAATCCATTAAAAATTTGTAGAGGACAAAGGTCCAGTCTGTATCTTAAATTTTATATCATATTTTAATGAATACAGATGGTGAATTCTACGAACCGACAAATTATATCATGTATTCTGGAAGAAAACTTAGAACGGAGGTTCTTTCTATCTTTTAGGGACATCAGGGCCCCTGGTGGGTTTTTTTTTCCTAATAATGAATGTTTATCCCAGTTCTTTTCAATGCCAGAAAATTTTGCAGCCAATCAGTAAATTAGGGGCCAGTTTATTTCCCTAGAGATAGACTTGTATCAGTTACTCACTAAGTCTTGACTTCATTTTGTTCCAAAGTTTTCTAAGGAACTCGTTAGATAATTTCTGAATCTAGAGATGTTAGTCATAGGACCTAAAGGAATTCACCCTCACTAAACCAAAAGGGAAAAAAAAATCAGTAGCACTAAATGGGCCTCAGAAATCTGAACAAAAAGGCTTCCTGATGCTTAAAAATGAATAATGATTCATGTATGATACATATTTTTCGGCAAAAATTCATATAATTTTTCTGCAAAAAATTTTTATGCTTAGATGGTCCGGAACTCCCAAAATCTGATATAAATTGGTGTTTTTCTTGGGGCAGGAAGGTTTTGTTTTGTTGTAGTGCAGGGGATCAAATTCAGGTAATTTCTCTATCACTGAGCTATACCCCAGTGCTCAGAGCTCTAATTTAGTAGCCATAGAGTGATTCTTCAACAAGGGACAGTCTAATCTCATAAACCTGAACGGATGTTCTTATATGCCTCTAATAAACCTCTCTGCTGTTAGGATATGGTATCAAGTAAGCAATCAACTCATAGTTCTCCTCTCACTGAAAACTTTTCTTCCTCATATTGACAGTGAGGAGATTAGTAGAGCTGGATCATTGAATAGTTCCAGCCCTCCAGTCCTCTTGATAACACAGTATCCTCTAGGTTACTGGGTCCGAAGTAAATAGGAAAATTATGGAAACAATTATTAGACTCAAATGCTAGAGAAATAATGTGCTCCATCCCCAAGACCCAAACCAGCTTAGCTTCACATCAAGCATGGATTCACAGTCGTTACTACCATTGCATTCCAATTTTCTATCATGCTTTCACAAAATTTCAAAAAAGCATTGCAAAGAAGGTACTAGTTACTTTCTATCTTCTCCCCAAGATGTACTCCAAACGTAATAAATATATGTATATGGCCATGTGCAGTTTGTATGTTTGTTACAAACAAACTTAAAAATGAGAGATGACCTGCTGTCAAGAGGCTGAAGCAGATTAGTGAGTTGAAGGACAGGCTGAACAACAGTGAGATCTTGTCAAAAGGAAAAATGCTGTGGAAAGCTAAAGAACTAAAGCAAGTCAAGGCAAGTATTAACATAATTTTTCCATTATCAAATAACACTTGTGTTACTAATTAGCAGTGAACAGTCAATGGCATTCAGAAAATCCTTTCTTTTCACCTATATGCAATGAAAGACATAAATCTGTTTTCACTGCAATCAGGTCCCATTAGAATTTGCTTAATTTATTCCCCACAGTGGCAAATGGCAACCAAAATCTAAACCTTTACTCTGAGGTCTTTGGTTCCCAGCTTTCCCTGGAATATAAAATCTTACAAAATAAAATGTACTACAGTAATATTCCAGCTGGCTCTGGTTGTCTTAAGAAATCAGCACAGCTGTGATGCTCCTTCATAAACCCTCCTCCTTGGTGAAAGGGAAGGTTACAGATCACAATAAACAATAAAGGAGGGTTAGTGTGACTAAAGGACTCCTGCTTCCTACACAAAACACTAATGTCCAGATGTCCAGTTGCCCAAGACATGATCTGTGCCCACACAATTCTTCATAAGACTTTGCTGGAACAGTCCATCTTTGCCCTGAGAAACTACTTTTTTTGAAAGTCAGTGATAGATAAAGTAGCCTATGGATGAATCTGGTTGATCAGGAGAAAGCACCAGGACACAGATAAAACTCCATCTGAATAGAGTTTATTAGCAAAGGAACACATGGGACAGATTCCCTTCTGGGCCGGGAATGTCTGCCGAGGTCTCGAGTTGGGGTCTTTTTAAAGGGGGAGGCTTCTGCTTCCTACAGAAGGCAGGAAGATGTATATTGTTTAAAGTTGGGAGGCGGGGAGGAGCAGGACTGCTAAAACCTGTCCTCTTTAGAGATCAAAGGGGAAGCCTGCTGTGTTGGCCAAACAGTGGAGAAAAGTCTGCTTCTCTTGACTTCAAAGACCAAGGTGCTTATCATCTCAGTTCCCTTTTCTCAGGGGCTTGTAAGGCCCTGTTGGTGAGGGGGCAGGGCTATCTGAACATAACAGAATAGTGAACTTCTCAAAAATGACTTGAAATTCAAGAGTTGAATAACTCAGAACAATATGTCAACAAAGAGCCAAACATCTTTTGATTTGTGCTATGGAATAATGTACTCATATACTTTGGGGTGAGCAAAGTGTCCAGACTCTGAAGTTTTTTCCACAAGAAAAGATAAAGTCTGTTATTGTAGCCTAACCATTGCCCTTTCTCATATCTCTGTAAGAATTTTGCTTAGAGTGAGTTTTCCCCAAAGAATTACTTATCGGAGCAAACCATCTGAGTTCCATTTGTGAGGCCAACTCCAAAAATTATTAGCCCTGATGTTAGTTAGTTGCTGTGAAGGGGAGGAAATAAAATTTACCTCGACCCAGACAGTCATATGAAGCATCCAAATAGATTGCTTAAGTTGTGCATCACAACACAAGAGTAACATTTTCCATGAACTATACATAGTTTGGCCTCTGCTTATTTTACATTTATGTGTGTGAGTGAGTGAGAGAGAGAGAGAATAAGTGTATATATAACAGGAGATTTAATGAAGAAACAAATGCTTCAGTC
>NW_008349841.1:603417-644679 GCF_000622305.1 Nannospalax galili | reverse complement strand
AATAGCTTTAGTTCTTTGACTGCAGCATACAGTCGTTACGGCATACATTACGGCATTTTTCCTACCTACGTTAATGACCCATCCTGCAGACTTTCAACCTGCCAGCCTATGTAGCCACATGAGCCAATTTCTTTTTCTTTTTTTTTCCTCTTTGTTTTTGTTTTGGTTTTTTTGAGATAGGGTTTCTCTGTAGCTGCAGCCGGCCTGAAATTTTCTATCTCACAGAGCTCCTCCTGCCTTTGCCTCCTGAGTGCTGGGATAAAAGGCGTGTGCCACCACACCTGGCTCGGTAAACCAACCTCTTAAAATAAACCTACATTTGTGAATATAGACAGATACACGTTCACAGTTACATATAGACACATATGTGCATCAGATTGGTTCTTTTTCTCTATAGTCCCCTAGCTCAAAGCACACTCTCCGAATAGAAGCCTGCAATGCTGTAAACTTTTTTTCCCTCACAACCAAACTGACAACTTGTGTTGAGTCATTCCTTGGCTAAGGCCCTTTGACCTTACTACAACCTCTTCAAAAGTATTCTGTGTGTCACATAGAAGGAAACAAGAGCCACAGGTACAGAATCCACTTCCTTCTGTGTTCCAGGTTAGCCCGCCAGTGAAAAATATCTGCGAGAGGTCTAGAAGAAAAAGGAAAGGTTTGCTTTCTGGAGGCAGACACAAGGCCACTACAGACACTGGGTGGTAGGAGGATCAAAGTAACTTTAGCTCGAACCTCTGAGGATCTCCTTAAATCACTACTGCAGGATGTGATCAGCAGCACAACTTCACTGCTCGGCTGTTGCAATCTTCCCAGCAGGGTGTCAGCCTCCATGCCCCCACACTGAAACCCTCCAAACTCCAGTGCACACAGAGCTTCTGTGTTTTGGTTTCCTGTCCTGTCCCTGTGATTAAATAGTCTGGCAAAGGCAACTCAAAGGAGAGTGCATTTGGGCTGACAATTCAAGACTGAGTCCATCGCTGCTTGAAAGGTCCAGCCTTAACAACTTGAGGCACCTGGTCACATTGTGATCCCAGTCAGGAAGAGAGCAATCAATGCTTGTGCTCAGCTCACTTTCCATTTTCATACAATCCAACATCCAAACCAGGGAACTGGTGCAGCCACTTTTAAGATGGGTGTTCCTGACTCAATTAATGGAATTGACATAATCCCTCAGGGGCATACCCAGAGGCTACATAAATCCCTGGCAGGTGTGCTTGGAGTCTGTCTCCTAGGTGAGTCCAAATCCTGTCACATTGACAATGAACCCTAACCATCACCTTATTTCCTGAGTGAACATCTCTGGAGGTTTCTGTGGGGAAGGAAGGAAGGGAGCACTTCATTCTCTTCCAGTTCCTGCCCTGAGTGGGGCTAACCCAATTTATCAGATATGGCAATATTAATTTTGAATTCCTTAAATGAATATAATCTTCCTCCTGCAGAGTTTCAAGGTTCCTATGAAAATGAGCCAATTTCTAATCCTTCAGTCTTCTAGTTTTACAGGCTCTTGGTTGTTGAAGAGCCACAGAGCATCCTCTAGAGGAAGAATGAGGAACTTCCCCACCAAAATTATCCCCCAAAGAGCCCACTCCAATTTAACCTCCAAATTGAGACATAGAAAAAGTCTTCACAAAAGAATAAAAGCTAAGTATTTTTACCTTAAGAAACAAAATTGCCAGCAAGATTAGAACAGAAGTTTATTTCTCTTAAATCTCTGCACATACTGTCTGTTTTAGTCCCACAAGCCACCTACAATATATTAAACCCTAAACTCACCCTATTGCAATCAGATAAACCTTAAATTCACTCTGTGAGGCCCTGTTCCATTTAACCTCTGATGTAGCAGACTCACTCTCTGCAATCTGAATTCAGGCATTACTCTTTTTAATTTCCTGACTCAATCCCAATCTGCTAAGTCTGAAGGCCTTTGTATATTCCATTATAAAAGCTCTCAGAACCTCCAGTCTCTGTCCCAGTAATTCCTATTTACCCTACAAATCTACCTTCAGATGTCGTTTTCCCAGCAGAATTAGTGCTTCTCGTCATACACACCCATCCTATACTTCTTTGTGGCACGTTCATTAATTGAATTAACTTTGACCCAAAGCTGCCTCTGTACATAACTCAATTCGTAAACAGAATACCACCTACTATTTTAACAAGTAGCTGAGTCTCAGCCAATTACAAGCAGTTACTGTTCAAACCATGTTCTAACAAGACAGACAGGAACTGTATCTAAGACTGTCTCTGTACATCAAATCCTCTTCTCTGGTTATAACCATAAGAGGTTCATGTAGTTGGAGAGAGACATTTGAACCATGTTTCACCCAGACAGCTGGGGACTTTAGGATGACAAAGCCCACTAAGATCTGAAAAGCTAAATTTGTTGTAATTTTATCTTTAATATAATACAAATATTATTCATTGTTTTTAGAAATGTTTTTCATCTCCTGCAAACTAAAGCTTCCTGTTCTTACATCTTCACTTCTATATCCTTGGTACTTGGCATAGTTTTACCAAACAGACCTTCAATGTGTATTGAACAGAAGAAAGGAAGGGAGGAGAGAAGGAATGGGATAGGATGGCTAAAATTAAATTTACTCTACATCACTGATATTCTGTGCAAGACTATAGAAAAAGTAATCTGTTGTTGACTGGAAGAAGGAGAAGGAGGGGAGAGAGGAGGAATGAGATAAAGGAGGGGGAGGGAAAGAGGAAGAGGAAGAAAAGGAGGAGGAAGAGGAGAAAGAAAAGACCTCTACAGAAGTCCAGAGGAGTATTCTGCCTGGCAGAAACTTAATACAATGATCCATTGCTGAAAGAAACTGGTTATAGATCAAGATAAGAGAATAAATTTAGGTTTTGGAGATGATGAGGATACAATAAGTAGAAAAGAGCTCTGTATTTCAACTGCGATCTTGACTAGATAAGTATGTTTTAAGAACACTTGGCCAATATTGGTGGGCTGGTGGGACTCACACCATCTCCATTTTCCATTTTAGGAGCATGTGGCTGACTCTGTTCCCAACTGGGACTGTGTTAACAAACAAGAGCCAAGACTCTTGGCTATTGTTACCCAGGCTTTTGGCAATTAAACAGTCTGAGTCATAAACTGGAAAGCGAACAAACAGCTCTGAACTGTTCTCCCCTGTGTTTACATACATAGCCTCTTGTCACATGAGAAGAAGTGAATACATTATGTCACCTGCTTAGAATATAATCAGAGTAGCTCACCGATTAATTCAAGAGATTTGACCTGAAAGATCCACTGAATTCCTATCCTTACTACTTTCCTCATTCTACTTTACAAACATCCCCCCAAAAGTCAACATGGTAACTTTCTCTAAGCAAGCTAATATTGGTGCCTCTTAATTAAGCTCACAAGCTACAGGAGCCTGGCCTGGCACCAGCAGACCACTCAGATAAGTCAAGCCAGGTCAAAGTAGGTCACATAAAGAGGAAATGCAAGACACCCCCTTGAAAGGGAAATTGATTTAGAAATGGATACATGGACAGGCATTTCCAAGCAACACACAACTGCTTATTGTGTGGAAGAATGCCAAGATGATGACAGCAAGAAATTTCCCCAAGTAAGAAAATAAAAAGAGACTTTGTATGAGACTCTGATGCATGAAGAATGGAAATGAATCAATTTTATGGTTTTATATTATAGGAAAGGAGCCCTGGGGTGTGGCTCAGCCGCAGAATAACTACTTAGCATGTGTGGGGCCCAGGGATGGAGCCTAAGTACCATGAAACAAACAACAGGAAGCTATAGGAAAGACAATTAAATGGAACAGAGAAATATAACCTTTAAGTTGTATATTCTGAGGAAAAACCCAAATACACCCGACAGAGGTCCTGCACAAGCCGCAGGAGTGTATTGAAGAGCGAAGTTGTCCCAGTTCCTGTGGGAATGGAAGAATCAAACATGCACTCACAAGCACTCATACACACTGATGAAGGAACACACAAGGAAGCTGGGGTAAGGATTTTGACGAAGATTCTTGAGCATCAGAGTTTGTTATTCACATGCTCCTGCCTTCATACTCTGTGTTCTGGGCATCCCCCGCATCTTTATCATTAGGGTCTAAGTTTATACAACCTTTTCATTTTCCTTTCTTCCTAATTCTTACTAATAATTAGGGTGGGGGACACCAAACTAGTAATTCCTCTTCTAAGAGTCAATTCCAAGACTATCCAAGTATTGTGATTTAGGGTGACATTTATTCTATGTTTCATTTTCTTTTTATTTCTTTTCTTTTTTCTTTTTTATTTATTTTTATTTTATATGTCTTGGTGTTACACCTACATGTGTGTAAGTGCACTACTGTCAAGCAGTACCGGTGGAGGACAGAAGAAGACATCAGATCCCCCTGGAACCAGAGTTACGGACAGTTGTTTGCCGTCATGTGGGTACTGGGATTCAAACTGGGGTCTTCTGCAAGAGCATCCAGTGCTCTTAACCACTGAGCCATCTTTCCAGCCCCTATTTTTTTAATATTTTATTTATTATTTTTATTTTATGTGTATGCGTGTATTGCCTGCGTGTAGGTAAGTGCACCCGTGTTGTGCAATGCCTGAGGGGGACAGAAGAGATTGTTGAATACCCTGGAACTGGAGTTAGGACAGTTGTTAGATGCCATGTGGGTGCTGGGACTCGAACCCAGGTCCTCTGCAAGAACAATCAGTGTTCCCAACTGCTGAGCCATCTCTCCAGCCCCACCAGCCCCTATTTTTAAAAGGATCAAATCCCCCTAGAGCTAGAGTTACAGATGATTGTGAATCACCCAATATGGGTACTGGGAACTGAATTCAGTTCCTCTACAAGACTAGTATGCACTCTTAAGCACTGAGTGGGACATCTTTCCAGCCCTCTTCCTCCTCCTCATCCTCTTCCTCTTCCTACCCTCCTCCCCTTCCTCCCCCTCCTCCCTTTCTTCCTCCTCCTCTTCCCCCTCCCCCTCCTTCTCCTCTTCCTTCCCTTCCTCTTCCTCTTCCTCCCCTTCCTCTTCCTCTTCCTCCCCTTCCTCTTCCTCTTCCTCCTCCCCTCCGTCTCCTCCTCCTCCTCCTCCTCCTTCTTAAGACAGGGCCTCACATGTACCATGGACTAACTTCATACTACACATCCTCCTGCCTCAGCCTCCTGAGTCCTGGGGTCACGAGTATGAGTCACTACAGCTAGCTGAACTCATGGTTTTCAATGTACATAGACTTAGAAAAGAGAGAGCACCACCCACACTGGGAATGGCCCAGAGCAATGATACTGGATAAAATAAGTAAACTAAGAACCCAAATCCTGACTTCTAGATCTTATACAAGGAATTTAATTCTTTTGTGAATGGATGATTCAGAGATAAGATGGGAAAACCACAAGATGAGCTTGCACATTTTGTTGTATAAGAAATTAACAAATTTCTCAAATAATAAATATGGAAATGTCAAGAAGACATACAAGGCAACTAAATATGGGTACTTCAAGAACCAAAATAAAGTCAGACAAAAGAACTAGCCTAATGCAAAAGAGGAAGCAAGAAGAGATCAGGAAGACCTGATATAAATAAAAAACAAGCTGTGGATTAGCTCATGCTTACTAGTATGCGTCACATTCTAGGTTCACTCTCTGATATTTCAAAAAAGTTAAAAAATGTTAGCCAGGCATAGTAGTATAACTCCATAATCCCAGAACTTGGGAAATAGAGGCAGGAGGATCAGGAGCTCAAGGTTGTCCTGGCCTGCCTAGAGAGTTTGAGGCTAACCTGGATTCAAGCACTAGCTGCTCTTGCAGAGAACCCAGGTTTGAATACCAGCACCCACATGGCTAACAATCATCTCTAACTCCAGTTCCAGGGGATCCAACACCCTCTTCTGACCTCTGAAGGCATTGCACAACACAGGTGCACTTATATACATGCAGGCAATATACTCATACACATAAAATAAAAATAACTAAAAATAAAATTTAAAAAAAATTTCAGGTGTGGTAGCACATGCCTTTTAATCCTAGGTCTCAGAGGCAGAGGCAGGAGGATCTCACTGAGATCAAGGCCAGCCTGGTCTACATTGTGAGTTCCAGGCCAGCTGAGGCTACAGGGAGACCCTGTCTCAAAAAAAACAAACAAAAAAAGATGTCTTTATTAATCATCATCTACTGTAAAAAAGAAGTTTCTCTAGTGAGAGTTGAGAGATGCACCATTCTATGGATATAAAGATAAAAACAGGGGACAGAGTATTACTGTATCTATTTAGCAGAATAATAGTGTTGGGTTCTCCCCTAGGGCCTATGACCTGGCCAGACACAGGATTTAGGCCCAGTTAACAGTACCAGGCATAGGTTCCATTATATGGATTGGGCTTAAATCCAATCAGAAGTAGTTGATTACATTCTTTCCACTATTGCATCACTGGGCCTATCTTATCAGGCTAGTCACTATTGTAGCTAACAGTGCTCACAGCTAGGTAAGACTGTGATTACTTTTGTCCTGCCAGAGTATGCATAAAACCTTCCAACATTATGAGCGTTAGCCAGTAGAGAAGAAGCTTCCAGGTCAGTACTAGCTTCATTTCTCCATATCCTATGACTCAGGTATGTGATATCTTCAGCAATAGGGTCTTACCTTCAAGTACTGAGGGTAATCAACAGCAAAGGCAACAACTCGAAAAGATGTAACCCATACTTGACAATGAGGTTTTTATTTGATAACCTATGATTTCTGTGGGGGGCATTTCTCACCATTATAGGGTAACTCCATTTAAATTACATTTATATATGTGTATGTATATATTTTAGGAAGCTTCTACACTAGTGAGTTTCCATATGCCACTTTCAAAGGTCTTTGGTATTAGAGATTAAGAGATTGCAGAGTGATGGGGCCATAGATGACTCATTGGTTAAGAGTACTGGCTGCTCTTGTAGAGGACACTGCACCCATACAGCAGCTAACAACCATCTGTAACTCCAGTTCCAGGGTATCTGATTCCTTCTTCTGGCTTCTACAGGTATTTCATGCACATGGTGCACTTACATACATGTAGGTGAAACACTAAGACAAGAAAAGAGAGAGATTATGGCTTGGCCCTAAATGGGACATCTGTATCATATTCCCTCCCTACAAGGGTCAGGGATCATCACAGAAGAGGAAATGGAAAGGTTGTAAGATCCAGAGGGAGTAGACATCTGCAACAAAACAGTATTTGTTGGCCATGACAGCTCAGTTGCATACATGAACTCACAGAGGCTGTGACTGCACTCCCAAAACATGCACAAAATCAAGCCAGCCAAAATCCCAATGTGGATGGGGGAGGGGCTCATGAAATCTTACCCCTATCTGAAGAGCTATTGACAACTGATGGCTGCTGGGGAAGGAAGAGTCCCTTTTCTTAAGGGACCCAGGCCCTGAAAAGCTACCCATATTCTGGGAGATGGTCCCACACCCCTGCATAAAGGACTAAACAAACCCATGCAAAGGCAACACTAAATGGACTCAGTATTTTTTAAAAAGAGAGAAAGTAAAAGAAAGCACATGAAATTGGGAGGAAAAAGTGGTGGGGCAGATAGGGGAGGAAACGGGGTGGATTTGATTAAAACACATTATATACATGTGTGAATATTAAATATTTTTTTAAAACCAAAAAGAAAAATTTTAAATTTGAGAGTTTTATAAAGAATGGAATATTTTATAATTTCTAAATGTTTCTTAATTCGAAAGGAAAAGTTAACTTTTTAGGAAAGAACACTGCAGAGTCACTTTAATTAACAGCATGCAACTTGGCAAACTGAAACTCATGTGATATGTTAGACACTGTAAATACCTGCCAAAGCCTGAGCCCAGGAACTTCAGAGGAGCCCAGCTGCAGAGACAGACAGGAGGATAACTAGTCAGTGACCTATGAGAATAAAAGTCAGTCATAGGGGCTGGAGAGATGGTTCAGCGGTTAAGAGCACTGATTGCTCTTGCAGAGGACCCGGGTTCGATTCCCAGCACCTACATGGTGGCTGCAAACCATCCTTAACTCCAGTTCCAGGAGAATCTGAAGCCCTCTTCTGACCTCTGCAGCACTGCACAACACGGGTGCACTCACTTACATGCAAGCAATACACTCATACACATAAAATAAAAAACTAAATTAATTAATTAAAAGAAAGTCAGTCCTGAAAGTCAGGAAAAGATGGAGGAAATTACCTAAACTAAAGCATACTGAAGAGCTATAAGAACCTGATGTAACATGTCACCTAAACAGGACTCCTTGTTACAGAAGACTTGACTTGGAAAAACTGGCCAAACTTGAAAGAAACCTAAGGATTAGAAGGTAACAAAGGACGGCAAAATATTTGACAAAACAACTTTAAAAAGATTGGGACTAGAGAGATGGCTCAGTGGTTAAGAGCACTGGCTGCTCTTGCAGGGTAGCCAGGATTGAATCCCAGCACCCACATGGTGGCTAATAACCATCTGGAACTCCAGTTCCAACAGGTCCCATGCCCTCTTCTGACTTCTGTGGGCACTGCACAACACAGGTGCACTTAAATACATGCAGACAAGACACTCATACACAAAAAAGTGAAAATAATAAAATATTTTTTAAAAAAAGGTTAACGTCAGGCGTGATGGCGTGCACCTTAAATCCCAGCCCCCAAGAGGCAGAGGCAGGTGGAGCTCTGTGAGATTGAGGCCACCCTGGTTCACACTGTGACTTCCAGGTCAGTGGTGACTAGAGAGACCCTGTTAAAAAAACACGACAAAAAAAAACAAATAAATAAATAAATAAATAAAACCAGAAGGTAAACAAGGAATCACTGCAAATTCCCAGAGTTTATCATATTACACTTTAATAAGAGAATTCTTTATTTGAAGAAAATGCATTAATAGTATCCTAAGGATTTTTAGGTATTGCTGGAAAGGTATAACTGGCCCAAAAGAAAAGTATTTGTGCTGTTTGCACTGCGTTTGCTTTCTGTTTGTACTATATAAAAGTAATTTTCAGTGAATTTGAAACTTAGAAAATTATGGGCTGGGGATGTAGCTCAATAGCAGAGCCCTTGTAGGCACTAGGCCCTATGTTCAATTCCCAGTACTAAATAAATGAATAAATAAATAAATGAAAAATTATGAGAAAATGTATATTTTAATATTTTATTATTTCTGTTGTGTTGTGTATATGTGTTTGATGTATGCGTCCATGTGTATTATGAGGGTATACACATGCCACAGTGTGTATGTGCATGTGTTTGTGTGTGTGCAGATTTGTGTGTCTGTGTTTGTGAAGGTCAGAGGACAACTTTCAGGAGTCAGTTCTCTTCTTCTATCATGGGATTCAGGGATCAAACTCAGGCCCTTAGGCCTATGCATGGCAAGCACTTTTATCCACTGAGTCATCTAACTGATCTTAA
This sequence comes from Nannospalax galili, assembly GCF_000622305.1. Classification (NCBI taxonomy): domain Eukaryota; kingdom Metazoa; phylum Chordata; class Mammalia; order Rodentia; family Spalacidae; genus Nannospalax; species Nannospalax galili. The sequence continues at coordinate 635,291 of NW_008349841.1, read as the reverse complement.
ATAAATCATTTTTAAAAATCAAACTTTTTATCCAGAAATTTCATTTCCGATAGTCTATTTAAACAAATGATTCAAAATACAAAGATCTGGAATCTCCTAGGAGACCAGGCCCCAGGCACACCAGCCAGGGATTATGTAACTCTGGGCATGCCCCTGAGGGATTATGTTGATTTCAGTAATTGAGGTGGGAAGACACATGTTAAAAACACCTGCACCACTCCCTGGGTTTGGATCTTGGACACTATGAAAAACAGAGTGAGCTGAGCACAGGTGCTCACCTCTCTCTTCTTCCTGACTGGGGATGAAATGTGACCAGCTGCCAAAAGCTCCTGCCACTGCCACTTCTCCAACAGTAATAGACCATAGACCATAACCTAAAACGGTGACCCAAATTAAACTCTTCCTAAATTTCTTTTGTCAAGGTATTCTATCACAGCGACAGAAAAGGACTAAGACATCCCAGTCCCTGAAGGAGTTGTTAAATAATCTCACCTCAACTCTTGTGGCGTTTTCAGTTTATATTAATATATTGATCAGACATTTGCATAATGATTTCTCCCCCTTAAAGTCAATACCAGGTTTGCCAGTTCTCACCTTTTCCCCAGTACCTAGGGCACAGAGGGCACTGGGGTTTGGACTGTTCCCCAAAGCTCATATGTTGGAAGTTTGGGCTTCAGTATGATGATGTTGCAAGGTTAGAGCCTTAAGAATCAGTGTTGGGTGGAAGGCCCTTAAGTCAATTAGGAGCATGACCTAGTAGCAGCCCAGTTTCAGTCTGGCTGCCTGTTTGGTGGTGGTATTTCTGAACCCTCTCACATGTTCTCCTGCTGTTGTAACATCATATACCATGAGGTCTCTACCTGATGCTGGTACTGTGATGCTGATGCTGTGCCTTTGAAACTCTAAAACTCTGAGCTAAATAAATCTCTATTCTTTATAAAATTAGCCAGTTTCAGGTATTTCATTGTAGTAATGACAGAGGGCCTGGGTAGATGGCTCATGGGTTAAGAGCACATACTGCTCTTCCAGAGGACCCAAGTTCAGTTTCTAGCACCCATGTCAGGTGGCTCACGACCACCTATAACTCCTGCTTAAGAGGTCCCAAAACCTCCACAGGTACCAGAACACACATGACATATACACACAGAGAGACACATAAATAAAAATGAAAAGAAAAACAGACTAATATAACAAGTGCTCAATAAATATAAATAGCTGCTATGACTGAATGAATAATTTTTAATATTTTAGTTATTCTTGTTATATATGTATGTAACTGCACCCATGCATGTAAGGCACACAGAGGCCAGACGAGAACATCAAATTCCCTGAAACCAGGTTTGTGGACAGTTGCTAGGCCATGTGGGTGCTGGAAACCAAACCCAGGTCCTCTATAAGAGCAGTCAGTGATCTTAACCCCTGGGCCATCTCTCCAACCCTCTGAATGAATCAATTTGATGGATAGGTGGCTGGGCATGTGGTACACACCTGTAATCCCAGCATTTGAGAGGTTGATGCAGAAAGATTGTAATCTTATGGCCAACCTGAGCTTTATGTCGAATTCCAGGTCAGTCTGGGCCAGAGCCAAGCCTTGGCTAAAACTGCCTCCCTCCTAAAGCAAATGTATAGAGAGCTACATAGATAAGAAATCTAAAAGCTGTAAGTTTGTAAGAATCTATTCTTAGGACCTAAACTTTAAAAGATCCTGATGATCAGAGGACATAAAAAATTGAGAAGTGGCTAGGAATTTAACTCCATGGGTTAGCAATCCCCAGCGCTACACACACACACACACCCCACAAGTGTTGAGAACTGAGAAAAGCTAAGCAGAGAAACTGATTTGGTAGTCAGTCTAGAAACCATCTGAAAATCAGGCCATATCACTCTTTATTATGAGACAGAGAGGACAAATAGTCTGAGTGCTAGCAGGGGTTGAGGGAAGAATTTTATTCCTATACAATATACAAAGAAATTGCATTTTTCAAAAGTGTATGAGAATCACAAAATCTATCTTTGCATAGGATCATGCAACCCACTTCGGTATAGCTTCCACCACCTTCAGCCTCCCCCCATCACCACTATTCCACCAAAATACCTTCCCTCTCTAGGGGTGTTCTTTCTCTGAACATTACACTGCTAATCACTTCTTTCCCCCTGTTTCTATGACCTGACCTTCCCAGGTCTCTGAGCTTCTCCTTTTCTAGCTGATTTCCAGACGTCTCTTCATCAGCAGTGTCTTTCAGTGTTGGCATTCTTCACTCCTCAGTCATGGGCCTCTCCTTCTCCATGCTATAGCTATGACTGCACATACACTTCAAGGCTAAGCACAGAGTCAAACAGCCCAGGAAAACCCTCCTATAATGGGAAAGTCTAGCATCTAAAAGGGAAGCCTAGCTCCAGTCCACTACTGGTATCCAAGAGTACAAAATAAATACTGCCATACTTCAAGAGTAGCTTAAATCTAGATTATGTAGAATTCCATGACTTATAAGTATGAGAAACTAACTCCATTTTTGAATCATTGTAAAGGCCAGTTTTCTGGCCCAAGCCACCTAAATACGCCTACTAAAATGGATCTCTTCTCTAAGCTCATCTCTTTTTTTTCTCTTTTTGGAATAACATCCATGCCGCAATCACTATATCAATACCAACTTTCAATTACTCATCACTATTATGGAATTTTTTTGAAGCTCTGGGTATTGATATTCAAATGTCTACTCAACACTTTCAGTGTGATGTCTAGAATGTGCTTTATACTCAGCGTGTCCAGAACAGAATTCATGGTCTCTTAATCTGGTTTTCCCGGAAGAGCAGACTCATTTTGTTTTCTATAATTAACAGCATTATTATAATCACTAAAAGCTGTATGTTATATATAATTGAGTACATACAGATGAATATCTGTGATGGGTAATCTTGGTTGTCACCTTAATTGCACTGAGAACACCTAGGAGATTGGTAAAGCACATATCTGGGGTGTCTGTGCAGAGAATTAGATCATGAGGGCCCTGGTGTAATGAACAGTTTAATCTATCAGTCCACTTAAAATGGGAGGCAGTGGAACTGTGGAAACTGGGGCCAGTTGGAGGAAGTAACAAGAGGCTGTATCTTGCCCTGGCCCCTTCCTGTTACCAGTCTACTTTGCTTCCTGTCTGCAGTGATGTGAGCTGCTCTGCCACATCTTCCTACCTTGATGAACCAAACCTCTGAAACTATGATCAAAGTGAATCTTACCTCTTTATTTTTTTTTTATTTTTATGTGTATGAGTGTTATGCCTACATGCATGTAGGTGCACCCGAGTTGTGCAATACTCACAAAGGACAAAAGTGGGCTTCAGATCCCCTGGAACTGGAGTCACAGATGGTTCTTAGCTGCCATGTGGGTGCTGGGATTCGAATCCAGGTTCTCTGCAAAAACAGCCAGTGCTCTTAACCACTGAGCCATCTCTCCAGTCCCAATCTTTTTAAAGTTGTTTTATCAAATATTTTGTCACAGTAACTAGAAAAGTAACTAATACACTGTGGAAATAAAAGTGGAGATTTGTGTGTAATATATGTATGAAATATATATCATATCAGATATGTGATATACACATACAGGTACATGTATAATATCACAGCACTAGTGCTGCTAGACTATAGCAAAGAATTATCTATTAGAGAACATTGCTAAGACTTGAATTTGAATCAGGATAAAAACCTGTTTCTATGATGTCACCTCAATATAAGATAGAATGTCTTATCTGCAGGGCCTGCTGTATTAGGTACTATGACAAACAGGTCCCCCTCGAGCCTAGAAGACTTAGGTTACTAGCTGCTGGAGAACTGCCAGAATATGGTCCTTAATTTTTAACCTTCCTCAGTGGAAACAAATGCTTTGCCCAAGACAGCACATCCTTTCAGGGGAAGCCAACATCCAATGGCTGGTCCTAATGCACCCTCCCAATTCATGACAACTCCAAGAGGCCATTACAGACCCTAACTAGTCCCAGGTTCCGCTGAAGCCTTCATTGCATCTCCATGCTGGCTGGACTTCTCTTTCAAGCCTCACAAATACAGATGACAGACAGGAGTATTAACCTCCTTTTATTTTATTTTTGTTTTTTAGTTACATTTATGTGTCTGAGGGCAGGTGGGCATGTCACAGAGTATGTGTGGAGGTCAGAGCACAACTTGTGAGAATCAGTCCCCCCATTCCACTATGTGGGTTCTAGGGATCCAACTAGGTCATCAGGCTTGGTGGCAGCTGTCGCCACCTGCTGAGCCATCTCTCTGGTCCTAAGAGCCCCATTTTATACAGGAGAAAACTGAGATTCAAAACCATCTGGGGCAAGGCCATGTGCTTCTAGATAAGGCATCCGGTGCTTCCACTGGGTTCCTCTCACATCTTCCTTGACACTGAGTTTCCTGTCACTGGATTAGTCATGTGAAATCACTGTGAGTTTCCATAACAATACTGTATAATCAAAAATTATATTAAATTTTTAATTTATTTAGTTGTTGCCAATATTTTAATGAATATTTTTAATCAGTGAAAACGCAGCTATATTTGTATTTGCCAGGTCTGAGTAATTCCATCCAAGAATTTCGATGGGATCTTTGAGACTTCTGTGATTCCTTTATTGTTTCGTCTGATTCCACATGAGAAGCTGCCTTTTTGCTCGACTGTACAAAAATGCCCTATGATATATACCCAGCAATACATAGTTCATAGCCTCTGGACTTCTAGGATGAAAGCCAGAGGTACCTAAGTGAAATTTCTGCATGGTAATGAGAGCATTGGAAAAGCAGATGAGGGAAGCTTTGCACAGAATATTTCTGAAATAAAAAGCTAGCAGACACACTCTATTTCAGCAGCCATTAGACAAAGACTAGCCCTTCAGGATATTGGAAGTTGAAATTTTGTTAAATTTTTTTCAAGGAAAAAAAACCTTGAAAAGCCACACAAATGCCTCATGAGACCTGCATTCAGTTCTCCAAATGGTTAGGGCATTGAACTGTGCCCGACAGAAGGGGAAACAGCACAGAAGCATCTTCCACTAGCTTTGAATTATACCCTTTGACACAGTAATACAATCCAAATTAACTTTACAAGAACAAACTTGAATCAAGTTTTCCTGTAATCTAACTACCGTGTTAGCCTTCCAACAGTAAAGTTTAGCTAAGCCTTTTAACAACCTGCGTTGTTGAAAGATAAAAGCTTTCATCCAGAAGTAAAAATGGTGGTTTCTTATTCAGTTCCACGGAATTCTCTTTAAGGAAACTGAGAAGAATGAAAAGGCTGACTATGTTGGAGGAACTGTAGAACTACATTTCCCCCCTTTTAATTTCATATTTTATTTTGTATACATTTTCATTTTAAAAGAGGGGAAATTTTGAAAACACTGTAGTTAATGACACAGACCTGTGATCTTAGCTACAGTGTTGAGTTTGATGTTAACGACTCCTCTCTGAATGTGTTTTCTGTTGCTATAACAAAATATCTGAGACTGAGGAATTCAAGAAGTAGAAGTTTATTTGGCTCACAATTCAAGAGATCAGAAAGGCTAAGCGCATGGTGCGAGTATCTGCCATTTCTTGCAGCATCATAACACGGTGGGAAGTACCATATAGTAAGACATAACAAGCAGGCTAGCTCAGTTCTCCTGCTCTTCTTTTAAAGCTACTGAGACCATCATAATCTTCATCACCTCCAAAAAGTCCCACCTCCAAATATTCTTAGCACATGAACTTGGGAATTAGGTTTCTAGCACACAAATTTTTGGAGCACTCACTCAGAGTACAGGTCCTCTTTATGAAAATAAAAATTGTGACGTTCACTTTTCCTAAGGCCCATTGGCTTGAAAGTAACATAACTCTAGGGAATGGTGGCACATGCCTTTAATCTCAGCACTTGGGAGGCAAAGGCAGGCAGATCTCTTCGAGGTCAAGGCCAGCCTGGTCTACATAGCAAGTTACAGACCAGCTGGGGCTACAGAGAGGCTCTGTCTCAAAAAGACTGGAAAGAAAAAAAAGACAGTAACAGAACTAATGTTTGTGTTTCTAGCCCCAGCATCTGAATTCTTAACTGGTGTTTCATAATGACTGCCTTCCCTAAGCCCTTCAAAATGAAAGTTCCAGAAAATATTATACAAATCTGTGGACTATGTAAAAATGGAGTAAAGTCACCAAGCTTGACAGCAAAGAAGAGGACATTGGCAGCCCCTCTACCAACACTAGGATTGCACACTCTGGGCCTACGGAAGTGAAGGAGATAGTGTTTGCTGACATGGTTTCAAGTTTTATGGTAGCCTGGGATGTAGAGTATGAAGAGGACACTGGTAGGCCCTCCACCGACACTGGGCTTACACACTCTGGGCTTAGAGAGATGAAGAAAACAGTGCTTGCTGACATGGTTTTGAGTTTTCTTGAAAAGCAACAGACAATGAATATTTTAAAGACCCAAGTATTATAACCTGGAAAATAAGTTATGGGAATATTCAAATTGCAGTTTCTAGAATCCAGGCAAACTGGAGTCCAGATGCCTAGAAGAGAAGTAAGTCAGACATTAGTCACCTAAACTCTCCTAAGTTAATTTAATGCAAGTAATTTTTCAAATAAAGTGAAAATAGTCTGGATGTGCATATCTTGCAGCCTCTTGAGGAAACTAAGCAGACAAAGCCAGGATGACTTTCCCAGAAGTAAATCAAAAGTTTAGCAATGGCATTCACAGCTGAAATTTGGAACCAAGGAGTGAGGTTAAATGAGAGGAGGAAGATTAGAATGCAGGAGCCAGAGTTATTGTAAAGACATTTGACACAAAGAATTTAAGAGCTATTACATAAACACATAGCTTAAATATCTATTCAAGGCACCTAAAGTTGCAAATAAAGCAGTTAAACATTCTATGTAACACAAACTACTTCTGCAGGTGACCTAAAAGGACAAAAAATAACCATATTACAGTTTTACAAACCACCACACTGTGGTGGCTTACTATTTGGAAACATGGTAATTGCCAACTAGATTCAAGGCACTGTTCTCAGTTACCCCATGAATCACAGAAAATCATGACATGATATTTAGAAACACAGGAAAGAGAATGCTGATGATGCTTATGACAGAGAGTATGTTACAAACAGCTGAGAGACCCAGATTATTAGGGTGGTAAAACTGTCTTGTATAGTGGTGGCTATAAATCATTAGACATTATATCCAAATTCAAAGGATGCTTAGCACTAAGGGGATACTCTAAGCTGAGGATGTAGCTGGGTGTTGAAAGCATTTGTCAACACAGTTTGGCTTTGAGTTTGATATCAGCACCATTGAAAAACAAAAACAAGAATGAACCCTAATGTGCACATGGACTTTGGATGATAACAACGTGTCCAATTGTAGCAAAATGACAAGTCTGCTAGAGGATGTTGACTGTGGGGAAGGCTATGTCTGTATAAGAACAGGGGTGTATGGGAACTTTGTTTCCTGCTCTATTTTGATATAAACTCAATCTTTTGCTTAAAGGATAAACTTTTTGAGAGAAAAAGACTAGCCCAGGGAATCACTTAATAGAGATTGAACAGAAGTCCAGAAACAGCATCTTAAAGTAACAGAAGAGGAAACCACTCCCCATGCCTAGCCCCCATCCCACCCCCTCCACTCTGCAGCATTCAGTGTGCTGAAATTGAGTATTTACACCTTCTCTTTTTCAAGCTGTTTACACTGAGGTATCTATTTTAGAAATAGACTATGACTGTATCTTTTCAAAAGAAATATTTACCAAGTGGACTTGATAAATCCATTATCGGATGTGCTTCTAAGCTGTTCATGTCTGTAATCCTAGCATTCAGGAGGCTGAGGCAGGAATTTGAAGTCAGCCTGGGCTACATAGTAAGACCCCCAAACACCTTGACTCAAAAAAATTTTTTAATTACAAAGATAGCAGTTATTTACCTTAGAAGAAATAGTCTATAATCATTTCTCTTTTCAATGGTTAGCAGAACAGGCAGTATTTTGGGCCCTTACAGACAAAGTTCAAAGCTGTGTGATAGAAGGTCAAAGCTCCGTGGGTATATGAATTATTATTATATTATTATCTACTCTTATATCTGATTAAAATCTCCCTGATACATTTTTTTAAGCCTCAACTAAAAAGTGAACTTGTCATTATTCTTTGACATCCATAGGAGATTGCAAAACACCCAAGATATCCTTGGATACTCAACTCCCTTACACAAATGCCATAGTGCTTACATATATCCTTTACAAATCCTCCTCTATACTTCAGGTGTGTTTAACCTATGGCCAACAAGCCACATACACCCCAGAATAGCTGTGAAGGTGGCCCAATACAAAATTGTAAACTTACTTAAAACACTGTGATGTCATTTTGGTTTGGGGTGGGGACACTTGGTTGTTGGGTTCTTTTATTGCAATTTTTGTGCGTAACTCAATTGTGTGATTCTCAAATGTGAACTCTGCAAATGACAATACTGTGTTGCTATATCAAAAGGTTAGGCATGCCTGCAAAATCTCTAGATGATTTGCCGTGCTTCATGCCACATAAATGCCATGTAAATAGCTGTTATGCTGTGTGGCTTAAGGAATAATGACAATATATTTTTGATCAATTGTCACTGACTCTACCATAGACATGGAGATCCAACTTTATATACCTGCTTACATACCAAAACTTCAAATAAGGAAATTTGATTACAATCATATTGTGTTAATATACTCATCAAAGATTATTCTGTACTCGACGGTACCATAAACCAAAGATTTAGAATAGTACATAAGAATTTGAGTCCATAGGCTGTAAAAATGGCTCAGTGGTTAAGAGTACTAGCTGCTCCTACAGAATACCCAAGTTCGGATCCCAGCACCCACATGGCAGCTAACTATCTGTAACTCCAGTTCCAGGGGATCTGATGCCTTCTTCTGGCATCCATGGGTATTGCACACACAGATGCACTTACAAACATGCAGGCAAAATACACATAAAAGAAAAATAAATAAATAAATAATAAATAAATAAATAAATAAATAAATAAATAAATGAATTTGAGTTCAGAAACCCCATTGCCTTGGATTGGTTCCACCTACTCACTTTTGAGCTGTTGTAACTTTGGGAAAGTTTTTTATTCTGGTTAAGCTCCAATCTTTCCATCAGGAAGTGGGGACAATATCACAATTCTCACATTGTAAGAATTAAATGACAAAAAACTATGTAAAGTCATAGTTCAGTGTCTGGCCCATAATAAGTGCTCAATAAATATTAGCTATTATTAATATTCCAAAGTTCTTTATTATTCCTTTAAAATTAAAAGTAGGAAAGCCAACATTGAGGTCTAATCTACAGAAGAGGAAAAATTTCAAAGTCCCAGTTTAGAGACAAAAATCATTTCCCAATTCTAGTGTATTTCTAAATTAAATATTTACAATTTGTGATAGTTCATTTCTGTTGGGAACTTGACTGGATTAAGAAACGCCTAGGTGGTTAAGGAAGAGCACCCTAGGGTGTGTCTGAGGACATTGCCAGCAACAACCAGATCCTGAGAGTTCTGACATAATCAGAACTCTGATCAATCACTTGATGGAATCACTATATGATGGCATTATGGAGGGTCAGTAGGAGGTAGGGTCTAGCTGGAGGAAGTAGGTCACTGGAGACCTCTTGCCTGGTCCCTTCCCACGTGCCCTTCCCTCTGTGCTCCCTGTCTGCCATTACATAAACTACCCTGCTCCACCTGATTGCCTGAACTCTGAAACAGTGGCACAAAAATCTTCCCTCTTCTAAGACATTCTCTCACAATGACAATAAAACTAATACATAATTTACAAAGAATTTATGAAAGTAAAAGAAACTTTAAAATTATAGTGTTGCCTTTTAACCCTAATTAAATAATCTGAAGAGAGCCAGTTAGATGGCTCAGAGGGTAAAGAAACTGCCACCAAACCTTAGGATCTGAGTTCAACCTCCCAGACCCACATGGTAGGAGGAGAAAGCTAATTCCTGTGCATACACACACAAACACACACACACAACACATCCATGCTTTCCTACAAAGATTCCCTGGTCCATTGCTTGTCCCCACCAAGACCAAAACGTCAAGTTACCCAGAACACCGGTCTTCATTCATTTGCCACAACATAGTCATTTCAACTGACAGCACCCAACAGGTGCAAGGTTTTTCCAAACTCTACTCCAAGCCAGCTAAACGCTCCGGCAGGGAAGCTGCTGATTTTCAAGTTATAGAATGTCCTCGAAAACATCTGAACAAATCTAGCTTGGGAATTTTGTGCCGAATGAGAGAAGACAAGCAAGCATGCCATAGGCTCTAACCAATTATTTGTGCTTCACAGTTGCAAATCTTCTCACAAATAAGTACTTTTCAACTTGTGCACCTTTGCTCAGTTTTAAGAGCCTCAAAATGGTCATTTTTGTTTGTTGTTACTTTAGGCAGTTTTGTGTAGTTTTATTGTTGTATAATGTTTTATAAGAAAACATGTCATCAGAACATACATTTTATCACAAAAAGTAAGTAGTACACATGTTCCGAATTGCCTTACTGGTAGCCATTATTATTAGTATTTTGTTTTGTGAATCACAGATAATATGTGCAACATAAACTGAGCATGATGGCACATATCTGTAATCCCAGCACTCAGGAAACTGGCACAGGAGGATCATGAGTTAGTTAGAGGCCAGTCTAGGCTACTTTGTAAGATCTTATCTCAAAAGGAAATAAATAGCCAGGTGTGGTGGCACACATGTTTAATCCTAGCACTCGGGAGGCAAAAGCAGGTGGACCTCTGCGAGATCAAGACCAGTTTGGTCTACATAACAAGTTGCAGGCCAGCTGAGACTATAAACAGACCCTGTGTCAACAAGAGAGACCAACAATAGTTAATAGATATAGATGATAGATAGATAGATAGATAGATAGATAGATGATAGATAGATAGATAGATAGATAGATAGATGATAGATAGATAGATAGATAGATAGATAGATGATAGATAGATAGATAGATAGATAGATAGATGATAGATAGATAGATAGATAGATAGATAGATGATAGATAGATAGATAGATAGATAGATAGATGATAGATAGATAGATAGATAGAGCTGTGAATATCTGTATCTAAATTTTTGTATTGACACATATTTTCATTTCTTTGGGGGTCTAGACCTATAAATGGAATTTCTGAGTCACATGAATGACTCTGTTTACCTTTTTGGGGACCCATCAAGTTCTTTCACAGGATCTATACCATTTTACATTCTCACCAGCAATATAGTGATAGATAGATAGTCTGGAGAGATGGCTTGGTGGTTAAGAGCACTTGTTCATGCAGACAAACTAGGTTCGGTTCCCAGGACTCACACCAAGCAGCTCACAATCACCTATAACTCCAGTTCCAGGACCTCTGGCACCCTCTTCTGGCCTCTTCAAGCACCAGGGCCACAAGTGGTACATATACATATATGTGGGCACCCACAAATACACATCAAAATAAAAATTTTTAAATATTTTTAAAACTACATATACATATATGTATGTAGATGTAAGCATACATATATCTGTAACATAAAATGTTCATCTAATCACAATAAAATATTGGTTCTTTTCAATGTAATATTTGCATGGAGGTTAAATTCCCTAATATTTATTCAAGTTCTTCAAAAGGCAAGAAGTCTGAAAGCTAGGACTAGGCCAGCCAGATGTGATAGCTCATGCCTGTAATCTCAGCACTCAGGAGACTGAGACAGAAGGAATGCCACAAGCTCAAGGCTGGCCTGGTCCACTTAGCTAGTTCTAGGCTAGCCAGGGCTACATAGCAAGACCCTGTTTTTTAAAAAATGGTACTAATAGTTCATGGTTCTAAAATTCTCATCTTGTCTCTAAAGGATAATTAGCATCACTTTAAAAAAAGTACAATTTTACAAATGTTATTTTAATGAGGATATATGATAATTGGATGTAATATAAAAGTCTCTGTGAACACAGTTACTAAAAAAAAAAAAAATGAGACACAAAAAACAAGGCTCTGGAGAACATAGAACAATCAAAATATCTGTGTTCTGCTGGAGACAGTCTTCCAGACAGTGTTAAAAAAAGGCCTCCAGAGAGCTAACTACATAAACTGTGGCTCAGGCTGTCTTTTCATTTTCTATGCCATAAGTCTTGATCACAGCTGAACATTCTAAGATTGAAAGAAAATTCACTAGGAAAGAGTTTAAGATAAAATGTGGAGACTTGTCAGAAAAAAATTTGTATGGGTGTGGTAGCTCCCAGCACTCAGGAAGGGTACCACAAGTTTAAGTCTGACCTGGGCTATATAGTGAATTTCAGGATAGTTTGGGCTACAGAGTGAGACCCTGTCCCCATTTTAAACACACACACACACACACACACACACACACACACACACACACAAAGCTTGCAAACTGGATAGATACAGAGTTCCTTACAAAACAAAACCACACTGAGAAGGAACAAAGACTGACTTCCACAGAGAAAATCCCCAACTAGGTTCCCACTGTGTTCTGATACGTAAATGAGGGGTGCAGCATTCAGGTAACACTCATCCCCATTTGATTGACTGTAGGTTGTAGCTCCTTAGTCTGGGTGAGATTACAAAATGGAATCTCCAAGGGCTATTTATCATCCCTGGCACAAGGCCTGGCCTACATAAGTGTATGGTTCCTCAAGAAACAAAAAGTAGGGAGCTGGAGAGATGGTGTAGAGATTAAGAGCACTGGTTGTTCTTGCAGAGGACCTGGGTTTGGTTCCCAGCACCTACATCGTGTCTAACAACTATTGGTAATTCCAGTTCTAGGGGATCTGATGCCCTCTTCTGACCTCTACAGGAATTGTGCAACATGGATGCACTTACATACATGCAGGCAATACATACACAAAAATAATAAAATAAAAATTTTTTAAATTATTTAAAAAAAAGAAATGGGAAGTAAGCAGGCTGTTGCTGGTTCACCATGCCTTTAATCCCAGCACATGGGAGGCAGAGGCAAGTGGATCTCTGTGAGATGGACACAGGCAAGTTCCAAGCCAGCTAGGGCTACAGGGAGACCCTGTCTCAAAAAGACAAAAAAAAAAGAAAGAAAGAAAAAGAAAAAAAGAAAGGATGTGTGAACCCCCCGTGAAAAATGGCTAGCATTTGAATTTAGGCACGGTTAGCCACTTGATACTGTCAGAGACTTTGCTCTCCTTAAAGTTCACAAGATGAGCCCACAAAATAATTCTAGCAGCTTCAATGAACAAATCCACTATGCTCAGCCTCACTCATTTTGAAGATCAGAAACATGCCTTACAGCTTTTGCTTTGTTCTATGCAGATCTCTGTGTGAGAACTTAAGCAGACTTCCCTGAAGCCCAGCTAGAAGATATAATGGGTGTGATACTCCTGTTATGAACCACCATGTAATCACTCTGATCTTTGTATTAAGTAGATTGACATGAATGTATTGTAATGATCTTCCAGAAAATTGTATGGTTACAACGAAGAGAGTGACAGCCTGCAAGGAAAAGCAAAGCAGAATCAACAGTCCCTTATGGCTACGGAAATAGAAAAAAGTCAAGATTTTAATTCCTTTACAAGAACTGGTGGGAAAAAGATTTTTAAGGCTGCAATTGCACTCCATAGTCTCAATATAGTAAAATTGGTATCTAAAAGTGTTTTCTTTTTTCAAATAAACATATGCAAGTCTCAAAATGGGTGAACAGATGCCAAGCAATGTCTTCTCATGAGGAAAAAAAGGCAACGCATCGCAATGAGGCCCCCTGCTGGCCTTTTTGATACTGCAGCAAATAGTTAATCCCCAGTGGGTTGCAAGGCCGATTTTCAACAGCTTTGAGCGGAGGAAAATGACTTAAATCATTCTACAAAGTTTAATATTTTCTAAAATGAGATGATTGATTCTAAGTAATGCTATTTTGAACATGGTGTTTGAACTACATAAACTTCAGTAAATCCTCTAGTAGACAGCATTATTTATTTAAGGTCAGATTTTCATTATTCATTTGATATTCTGCTTAAATATTTCCAAAATGAGATTATACTCATGCCAGTAGTTTGACAATAGTCCACCCAAATCTAGAGCCTTTCTTTTTACTTTGAATCAAAGTCTTATATTTCAAAAATCATTCCTAACGTAAAATATCTTCATACCATTAGATAACAGGAAGTCAAAAAAATTACCTAAAACTCATGTGAGATTAAAACCAATAACATTTAGCCATCATTTTTAAATTTTCAGGACCAGAAATAGACTTACTGGGATGTGAACAAAGCCTTATTTTCAGGGTTCCCTGTAAATGCTTTAAGTAGCCAGGTGTTAGGAAACATTTTAAGTGGAGAGAAGTCAGTTGCAATAAGAAAGCACTTCTCAAGAGAACATAGTTTAAAAAGAATCTGACTGGGGCTGGAGAAATGGCTCAGCAGTTAAGAGCACTGGCTGCTCTTGCAGAGGACACATGTTTGGTTCTCAGCACCTACATGGAGGTTAACACCTCCATCCTTATATCCAGTTTCAGGGAATCCAGCATCCTCTTCTGGCCTCTGTGGGCACCAGGCACACAGATGGAGCAACTTACATACATGCAAGTAAAATACTCATACACATAAAATAAAAATAAATAAAATCTTTTTTTTTAAATTTAAAAAAGAGGGACTGGAGAGATGACTCAGCGGTTAAGGGCAGTTAAGAGCACTGAGAGCACTGACTGCTCTTGCAGAAGAATCAGTTTTGATACCCAGCACCCACATGGCAGCTAACAACCATACATTATTCCAGTTCCAGGGGATCAAATGCCCTTTTCTGACCTTTGTGGGCATTGCACAACATGGGTGTACTTACATATTATAAAAATAATAAATAATTTTTTTTTAATTTTAAAAGAGGGGCTGGAGAGATGACTCAGCAGTTAAAAGTACTGACTGCTCTTGTAGACGGCCCAGGTTCAATTCCCAGTACCCACATGGCAGCTAACAGTGGTCTATAACTGCAGTCCCAGGGGATCTAATGCCCTCTTCTGACTTCTGCAGACATTGCATGACATGGGTGCAATTACATATATGCAGGCAATACACTCGTACATATAATATAAAAATAATAAATAAAATATATATAAAAGTTTTTTAAGAATCTGACTTCAGGGCTGGAGAGATGATTCAGCGGTTAAGAACACTGGCTGTTCTTGCAGAAGACCTGGGTCTGAATCCCAGCACCCACATGACAGCTAACAACTGTCCAAAACTCCAGTTTAAGGGGATCTGACAGCCTCTTCTGTCCTCCGTGGGCATTGCATGACACGGGTCCACTTACCTACATGCAGGCAATACATGTATACACATAAAATAAAAATAATAAATAAAATATTTTAAAAAGAATCTGACTTCAGGGACTGTAAAGATGGCTCTGTGGTTAAGAGCACTAACTGTTCTTGCAGAAGACCCAGGTTCAAATCCCAGTACCCACATGGCTGCTACCAACCATCCATAACTCAAGTTCAGTGGTCTGACACCTTCTTCTGACCTCCGCAGGCATTGCAGGACACAGGTGCACTTACATACATGCAGGCAATACACTCATACACATAAAATAAAATATTTTTAAAAAGAATCTGACTTCATTGCTCAAATAAACTAATGTGATTTCTTTCCCCATATTAAATATGCTACGTTTGTTTTTCCCTTATTTTTCAAAAAAATTGTTTAAGTTCCAGATTCATAAAAACTGCATCTTTCCCCTGTACCAATACAGTCTTCATCAGAAAATGTAATTTTCTCTAATTGGGGTCATATACTAATAAAAAATTATTGTAATGGCAACTTATAAATAAAGACTGAGAGATGGTGTGGTGGTTTGAATGAGAATGTACCCAATAGGCTCCAAGTATTTGGACATTTTTGTCCCCAGTTGGTAGTGCTGTTTTGGGAGTTCTTAGAAGGTGTGGCTATCCTAGAGGAAGCACGTGACAGGGGCGTGGGCTTAGAGAGTTCTTAAGCCTTGCCAGATCTTCAGTCACTCTCTTGCTTCCTGTGCCTGTTTGAAGATATACGAGCTTAGGCTCCAGCCACCTCCAGTAACCATGCCTCCCGTCATGATGGCCTATAATTCTCCTGGAACAATAAGCCCAAATAAACTCTTCCTTCTGTATAAGTTGCTTTGGTCAGTGTTTCTATCACAGCAACAGAGAAGTGATTAATACAGATGGCAACATTGCTCAGCCAGTAAGGACACTTACCACCAAGCCTGATGACCTGTGTTCAATCCTACAAATGAAAAAGAAAAGAAAAAACAAATTTTAAGAAGAAATAAAAGCTGAATTGAAAGTTGGGTATGGTGGTGTATGCCTATAATCCTAAAACAAAAAGATTGTCAGGAGTTTGAGACCAGTCTGCACTGCATAGTGAATTCTAGGCTGGCCTAAGATTCAGAGTAAGGCCCTGTCTCAAACAAGGCTTTAGAAGGTATTGATAAAATATTTTATGTAATTGGGGGGTGGAGGGTCTTTGTGTGGCTAGAGATCAACCCAGGCCCTCATACATGCTATATAAGAACTCTATCACAGCATGATATCCACATGTAATATTTAAGGAAAAATAAGAACTAGTGTCAGTCCAACAGTGAAGCCAGCCACCGAACACTCAGAAGCCTCTAGTGCTTGATATTTACATAGGGATAATCGGACTATTATCGATATCAATTCTGAATCCATTATTCAAAATCTATGATATCTTTCAGTCAACTTTTCTTGGCAGCTAGGAAACATTCAGTGACTATTTGTTAAATGAATGAATAAATAGGTATATCAACCCAAACACTATCCAGAAAACTTTAATGCCTATAGTAGCTTCATTTGTTTCAACTTAAAAAAAAAAAAAAAAAAAAAAACCTACCATAAAAAAACAAAACAAAAATTTTATGTAATTGGGGGGTGGAGGGTCTTTGTGTGGCTAGAGATCAACCCAGGCCCTCATACATGCTATATAAGAACTCTATCACAGCATGATATCCACATGTAATATTTAAGGAAAAATAAGAACTAGTGTCAGTCCAACAGTGAAGCCAGCCACCGAACACTCAGAAGCCTCTAGTGCTTGATATTTACATAGGGATAATCGGACTATTATCGATATCAATTCTGAATCCATTATTCAAAATCTATGATATCTTTCAGTCAACTTTTCTTGGCAGCTAGGAAACATTCAGTGACTATTTGTTAAATGAATGAATAAATAGGTATATCAACCCAAACACTATCCAGAAAACTTTAATGCCTATAGTAGCTTCATTTGTTTCAACTTAAAAAAAAAAAAAAAAACCTTACCAGATAAATATCTCTGAGGGGAAACGTACTGGGTCAAAGGTGGGAAAGGATACAAAAGTTTAAGCAATGTGCTATTTGAGCTTAGAAAGAGGGTTTGTATTTGGTTGATGAGATTAGAAAAAAGGCTCAATGGAACAAAAATGCTTAAGGTGGAGCAGTGAAACTTTAAGGGATAAGAACTGGAAGACGGAGCAGGGGGAAGAAAGCTCTGTAATGATAAAGTGTGGAGAGGAAATGTTCCAGGATGTAGCAGTGGCCCTGGTGGCTTGTGGCACAGAGACCTCATTGGAAATTGGACTGGAAACAGTCAGAATCCTGTTAGCACTTGGGTTACTGACCCTCCTTGTGCTGGAGATGTTCACAGAAATCCTTGAGAGTGAAAGTTCACACACTCACCATTATAAATCAAACTTGGTTTTCTTTGTAGACAATGCCTTTAATTGGCATAGAGAAATATCGAGATTTGTATACATTTTTAATAAACTACAATTAAGCTGTTTTAGTTTCAAGGTTGAAAAATAAATTTACTTTTAATTCGAGTTTTTTAATTTAAGGCTATATGGTCTGTAACTTTGTTGAATACTGACTTCTTTGACACAGAGTTCATTTGATTTTCAAGGTTTATGTTAAAGCCACTGATTAAAGAATTACAGAGGAAGGTTTATGTGAGTTCACCACATAAATTTTCTGGTAAGTTTTTAGGAGGGAAACTGTCCCAAAGGCAAATGTCAACAAAGATGGATGAGTAAAAGAAGAAAATTCCATTCTTCTTGGTATCATACAAGAAGTAGTGGATGGCTATTGGTCAGACTTAGCTTCCTCTACTTGACTAGTGTGACCTTGGATGATTCATCTAACATCTATATGCCTTGTTTTCCACTTCCTTAAAATGAGAAAGAAGCAGAATCCTAATCATATATTGCATTACTGTCTGCCCGTGGGAGGAATTCTTCCCCACATTTTCACCAAGTCTTTCGGCCTGTGTGATGTGTTTTGTTCAACGGAATGTGCCGTTTACCATTTCTTCTGTTATGAGGACAGCATGTCCCTAGGGAGGCTGCTCTTTAAGCCTGGATTATAGAAGCCAGAAGACGCAAAAAGCAGAGCTGTGACTGACCTGGAACCTAAGTAAAATGTAAATGACAAATAGAGTTTGATATTGTAAGGCACTGACATTTAGGCACACTGTATTTTGGTTAGATAGATGGAATAAAATATTTCAGACTACATGGTAGTGCATACCTACAATCTCAGCATTCAGGAAGCTGAGCTGAGTTCAAGGCTAGCCTGAGTGACACAATGAGACCATGTCCATTCAAGTCCTTGGGTTCAGGCTCCAGCATTGATAATAATAAAAATAATTCTAAATTACTTTATATTGTTTTTTATCCTCATATGTATATCAAACTAGTTTTTTCTCAGTTGGGTCTGGTGGCACATACCTGTAGTCCCAGCTTCTCGGAAGACTGAGGCAAGGGGATCACAAGTTCAAGGCCTAGGGTGGGCAGCAACAGCCGAGATGCTGTGGAATTTGTTGACTCTCATGAGATTGCTCAGAGGGCGATCAGCACTGTGTTACTTGACATTTTGAAAATAATGTTTCAGAAAAGCACATTTCCGAAGAATAATGGAATTTCAGAGCTTCTAAACCGTAAGGACATTGGTGTCTTCCTGTTTAGAGCCACCATGCTTCATACAGTTGGTGGTACAGCACAAACCATAAAACACTTGGCCATAGTTTCATTTCCCAAGAAACAAGATTGACCTCAGTCATCACTTGGTTCAGTTTCATTCAACTCTCTAGAGATCAGTACTAGTACTCTGATGAGAAACTGAGCTCCTCTTTGATAATTAATATTTACTGACTTATGGCAATTGCCACCAATAGATCAGTCTTTACCATGGAAAAAAAATGAAGGCCTTCCTGAACTACAAAGTAAGTTCTAGGCAAGCCTGGACAACTTATTGAAACTAAAATAAGCAAAGGACTAAAGATATAGCTCACTTTTAAAGCTTACACTTCTCTGGCCCTCTGGCATTGTTGCAAAAGTTCAAGGCCACAGCCTCTTAGCAGTATACTTAGCTCTTTTCCTGTCTCTTTACAATACCTCTCAAATAATCCTAACTTTTTGTTATTTCTGATATGATTTCCCATGAGACTATGGAAGGAAATTTTCTTAAAATGATGCAAATTTTTATGTCACTATTGGTCCACATTCTTCCTGAAAAAAAATATTTGAATCTGATTTCCCTCCTTATTTTGGTTAAACTTTATTGGAAGCCTTTGTGCAGCCAAAGTTTTAACTAAAATTTCCACCTAGAATCCATTCATACTTTAAAAATCCAATTAAGTAAAATTTAAAAGGTAAAAACATGTATAGTAGTATACATCTGAAAATCTTAAAATGCTGGAGGATCCTGAGTTCAACGCCAGCCTGGGTTACATAGTAAGGCCCTGTGTCAAAAAAAAAAAAGAGGGTAGGTAGGGGAGCTGGAGAGATGGCTCAGTGATTAAGAGTACTGGTAGCTCTGGACCGGGATTCAATTCCCAGCACCCACATAGTAGCTAAAAACCATCTGTAACTCCAGTTTCAGAGAATTTGACACCCTCTTCTGATTTCCATGGGCATTGCATGACACAGGTGCACTTACAGGCAATATACTCATAAAATTAAAATAATAATAAAAAGTATTTTTTAAACATCTGGGGATATAACTAGGTGGAAGGGCACTTGTCTAACATGCATGAGGCTCTAAATTCAATCTCCAAGAGTGGAGAAGAAAAGAAAACATAGAGAGAGGAAAATAAATGGCCTAGGAGATCAGTTTTGCATGATGAAACTGAAAATAGTCCTTGCCTTAGATAAGACTTGGAGCTATACAAATGTAGGCAGGTTTCCATCCCAACTCACCCATAACTACAAGCTTATACCACTTACTAAATCCAACAGTTACTTTACTTACCCAAGAAACTAAAGGAAATAATAGCTTACACAACTGCGGTAATGTTAAATTAGGTGAAGGAGCGCCTAAGAAAGTACACCAAACTCCTCAAAAAGTGCTTATTCTTGTCTTCTTTACCCTCAACTTTCCATACTCTCTGTTGCCTGGACAAATCTTCAGCAACACACCTTTAAGCACTTTTCTTTTTTTTCCAGATCAGAAAACTACTACTCAGTAACAAAGGGGACCATATAATCAACCACATAAAGATAGGAGACAACACAACAGCTCATATTTTAAAGCCAATGAGTTTTTTTAAGTATACATGTTATATATGTAGAAAAAGTATTCTTAATATATTTATAGTATCTCATTGTACACAAGCACACACAAACAAGCACACATCTGAACTATGCAGTAATAAATAAGTAGAAATAAAACTGTGTGTTTTCCAAGTGTATCACATCATCAATTCTTTCTCTGACCTCCAACTTTAAATCCCTAGGAGCTACAAAGAAAGAGTCCTCCACCCATCAAGAGGTCATGCTGAATGATTCCAAGGAACAGTAGAAATCCAGGCTAAATCCAAGTTTTCAACTGCCACGTTTAAAACAGCACTAGTTTCCAGCATGTGACATCATTTAGAAACTTAGTTTAAGCAGAGGAGAATTACAGAAATTAAAACATCTTTGCCCTCAATGTAATATAAAGTTTTAATGCAAAAATCCAGGCATGTTATAGATGGTGCAGAAATTAAAAGGGAAAAGATAAATTTTCAAAAATGAGTTATATCATTTTATACCTACAGGAGGATAAAAGGAAGCATGGTTATTCTATTCATGCATTAGGGTGGAAATTTCCCAGTCCTCCTCACTCTTCACATTCTAGCATCAATAACTCCCTGCAGCCAGTATGAGACCCACAAGGAGAACAGACCAGACAAATACAATGCTGTTCCCATCCATATTTCACCCCAACCTAGCAGTACCAGCACTACCACAGCACTTGCACACATATGGATTTGCAGGTGTAGATCTATATAGAGAGATATAGCAATAGATAGATAGAGATAGAGAGATATATTAGATAGATGATGACAGATGATAGATAGATAGATAGATGATAGATAGATAATTGTTAGATAGATAGATAGATAGATGATAGACAGATACATGATAGATAGATAGATGATAGATAGAGAAATACAGAGATACAGAGATAGATAATAAATAGGTGATAGATAGATAGATGATAGATAGATAGATATAGATAGATGATAGGTGATAGATAGATAGATAGATACAGAGATACCGAGATACAGAGATAGATAAATGATAGGTAGGATAGATAGATGATGGATAGATAGATAGATAGATAGATAGAGAGAGAGAGAGATACAACACCAAGATACAGAGATAGATAAATGATAGGTAGATAGATAGATAGATAGATAGATAGATAGATAGATAGATAGATAGGAGAGAGAGAGAGAGAGAGAGATCCTTCTTCAAAAGCTTCGAAGAGCATCCCACTGCATCTTTTGAGGCAGAATCTCGCTACATAGCCCAGGCAGTCCTCAAACTCACAGTCCTGCTTCAGCTTCCTGAATACCAGGAATACAAGTA
Organism: Nannospalax galili; assembly: GCF_000622305.1. Taxonomy (NCBI): domain Eukaryota; kingdom Metazoa; phylum Chordata; class Mammalia; order Rodentia; family Spalacidae; genus Nannospalax; species Nannospalax galili. The sequence goes on along the minus strand of NW_008349841.1, from coordinate 613,386 downwards.
TGCATCTATTACAGGTAGAGAAGAATGAAACAACACAATATTTTAATCAAATCATATTAAACGAATTTTTTTCTCTTCTACTAATACTATTCAGATGTGTTTGGATCTGTAAATCCCATCTGAGTTGGGCTGTCACTCTCCACATGAGAAAGAGGCCACCATCATGTTTCATTCATTTCATCATTTATTGAACACCTACTACATGTCTGATACTGTTCTAGTTGCACGGGTGGTATTAGAGAGCAAAACAGATGAAAATCAACATGGTCAAGGTGGGAAAGTAATGGATGAAAGAAATATATAGACTAAGTTACTTAGAAGATGGTAACTAGTGATGAAAGATAACACAGTGAAGGGGATAAGGAGTTGTGTTTGCAAATATAAACAAGGCATTCAATGAATCCCTTATTTGGAGAGAGAGAGGAGAGAGAGAGAGAGAGAGAGAGAGAGAGAGAGAGAGAGAGACTGGGGGATGAAGAAGCAACAGATGAGATCAGAGAACTCAAGGTGAAGGAGAGGAAACTGATACTTTACTGTGAATGAGATAAATAATTATTAACAGTTTTGGTCAGAGGACAGGCGTGACTCACCAGGTGCAACGGAATAACTGACCCTCTGTGGAGGGTGCAAAGAAAGATCGAAAGGTTGGAAACATAAACTCCACTTGTGCTGGATAGTAAATGCAGGTAACCCAGTACTTAGGATTAGGAACAGGCGTCACATCTAAAGATGAGAAGGTTAGATTCTGAGTTTACTTGAAAGGCAGAACTAAGGGGATTTATTTTAATGTTTTGGTTAATGTACAAAATACTGTTTTATGATGAAATTTTCATACATATGGACCATTGTAATTTACTCATCTTACCCCATTCCTCCTCTTCCCATCTGCTGGTCTCCTTCTTCCCTGTTCCCAAATTTTCTTTATTTTCATGTCATAGGAAACAAACCAGTACTATTTTGTTTTTCTATCTCTACTACCTATGCTCTCTGTCCTCCAGTCCCCATGTTTAAATTCTTTCCTCCCCCTACATAGTCCTCTTCCTACTTTCATTTTAATAGGATTTTTTTATTCATACAGAAAGAAGTCAAAACATGGCTTTATACTATTTGGGCAATCAAGAGGAAGAAGCTACCATAAACTAAGGTGGGGGAAGACCAAAGTAGAACTTGTTAGAGCTGGTGAGTGTTTAAGTTTTCCTGTGTAGATGCCTTGATGAGGGATTAGAGGAGAACAGGAATATCTAATAAACAGCAGTGGAAGCTTGGCTGACTCTTCCATCATCCCCTTACCTCTAGGAAGCCGTTGGACAGTCACCCCTCAACCCAACCAGATTATTTCCCCTTTTCCTCACTTAGAGGACTGAGGTCAACAATGATACTTTCAGTGCTTATTCAAGATTTTGTCCATGCTTTGCTTAAAAGAAAATTTGGCAATACAGTGAAAGTTAAAGAATGATAAGAGTTGAACTGATATATTTTAAAGAGAGTAATAGGTTTCTTCTAGAGCCAAGCTCCACAAGGAGCAGAAGAAGACCCTCCCCTGTCTTAAGTTAGATGGCAATTCTAATTTAGACAATTATAATATACATGAGTAAGATTTTTTTCTCATATACAATACTAAAAGACACACCATGTACAATCTACCTAGAAGTGGTGTACGCTCCAAAAAGGAGGAGCAAAACTGTGTTGATGGAATTCTTGAGCATCAACTTTCCATCTCCAGCAAGAAAAAAGTAATTTGGAATTTGAAAATCCCGTTCAAAGAGTTCTTGAAGTAAATACATTGGGAAAAGAGCTATGGCTGAAAGGTTGTCATCATGGTGAACACTAATTAGTGTAGAAGACATTCGCATAATTGAGATAATGTCAAAGTGTTCCATGTTTATTATTAAACTAATGCATTTCGTTGCTTTAATCATGGAGCTTGCAACATTCATGGTCATGTGGAGAGCAAAAAGATGCCACACTTCATGTTACAAAAGGAGCTTTTTAGTAGCAAAAATATGGTGGGCCAAAAAAGCAAGCTAAGGTTGTAGCTCAGTGGTAGAGCCTTGCCTGGTATGCTTGGGGCCCTGACGTTCAATCCCCAGCACTAAAAAATAAAATTTATTATAAAAGCAAGTTGAACAACTAAGCCTAGTCTTTCCTGCAGATCTAAGTTCCAACAAGAAGCAAAGGAAAAAACACCCTGTTCTAAATTAGATGGCAATTCTAATATGTGTGAGTTAAGATAGATCCTAATATTAAGTACTCAAAGGCACGTGGTGTAGAACTTGTCCCACATTGGTGTGCATTCTAAATATGACAAATGAAAGTGTGTGTGTGTGTGTGTGTGTGTGTGTGTGTGTGTGAGATAGAATCCTTGAATGCCATCACCCCACCTTCAGCAAGAAGCCAGTTTCCTTCACACCTTGTACCACTTCCTGACAAACAAGAAAGAATGTGTTCCCTTCAGGTTCCAAGTAAATTTCCTCCAACTGACATGTTGCACTATTTGGGGAAACACCCATCTGAGCAAGCTTGCTGGATCTTCCCACTGTGCAGTTACACTACTTAAGGCAGAACTAATTACAGAACAATGCAAGCAGTTTTTATAATTAGTCTCATGTCTGGAAAAGGCAAATTTTGGAGTCTGAACAGTTTGTTACAGACTCCCAGATGATTGTTATCTTCAGACAACCTCACTATTTGTGATTAATGAATCAATCTTTTTATTTCCTTTCAGACGAGTAAGAACCATGATCACCATTTTAACAGTCCTAGAGCAGAGGACAGCAACTAGAAGCTCCATTTCTGTGGTCTCAGCTCCATTCCAGACCAACTCTGCTTCTTGGGAGCAGGAGAAACTTGGACCCCAAGTTCATTTATATAATATTAGGTCAGAAATAGGACCAATCAGTGGCTTATTTTGCAGATCAAATGACAGGTGACACTTGGCATTTTCCCTGGCAAATCATAAATGCTGAATTAAAACACCTGTGGACCCTGAAACAAGCATATAAACGATGGTGTACAACATTTGTATGGTGAAAAGCTGAGTCAATAAACTGTTCATTATATTATGTTCTCCTTTATCTATTCGATATTACCTAGTAGATTGTCTCATAAGAATCTAGGACCCTCTTAGTTTTCAGTCACAACATGATAGACAGTTGGCACTCTTCTCCTTAGGCAACAACTGCCCTTAACTACCCCTTGGGTCTGCCAATGATGTAGATGATACTCAGGAGGATAGAATTGCAGAAGAGGCTTAACAAGGCTCAACAGTCTGACTTGAAGATATTTGTGCCTAGAATCTGAGGATTCCAGTGACCCACAAGTCTTCTTGGCTGTAAAGATATCCCACCCCATAGGAAAGAGGGCTCAAGAAGGCCTCCAGAACATTGCCCTGAGAGAAACTCTTTAAACAATGTCCAGAAGCTTTAGGTATTATTTTGAGTAAGCAAATTTTTGTCTGATACAGAGTAGTAAAGTCCATAATTTGACAATATGAGATTTAAAGTAGCTGACTACCCATTTATATTATTTTGTCCAAAATAGAAAGATAATCACCATATTATTTTCAAAATGATTATAAGTGTATGTGTTAATGTATGTGGATATAAAAATTCATACACTATGTATTTATATCAAGATCTATAGATATTATGAACTAAATTATGTCCTCCCAAAATTCATATGTCGAATCCCTAAATACCAATGGGACTCCTATTTGGAGACAAGATCTCACTCTGTAGCCCAGATTGTGCTCACACTCACTATGTAGCTGAGCCTGGCCTCAAACTCATGACACTCCGGCCTTAGCCTCCCCTGTGCTGAAATTATACATACCATGTTATCTAGACATAGGGTTTTTAAGGAGTTAGTGGAGTTAATCAAGGTTGAATGACGTCATAAGGGTGGGACTTCTAACCTAGTTTCATTGGTATCCTTACAAGAAGAGGCACCAGGGATATGCACATTCAGAGACAAAGTATGTGAAGACACAGCAAAACGCTAGCCATTTGCCAGCCAAGGAGAGAAACAGAAGCCAAGCCTGCAGATCACTTCATCTGGAGCTTCTAGGAACCAGAACCCTGAAAGGTAATTTCAATTGTTAAGTGACTCAGCCTGTGGTGTTTCATTGTAGCAGCAGAGCAAGCTGGAATGCGCATCTTTATAGAAACCAGAGAAAGAAGCCTAGGCATGGTAGCCAATGCCATAATCCTAGCACTTGGGATGTAGAGGCAGGAGGATCAAAATTTCAAAGTCATCCTTAGCCACGCAGGGAGTTTGAGGCCACCCTGGGCTATATGAGATTCTACCTTTAAAAAAAAAAAAAGGAAGGGAGAAAAAAAGAAGAAATTTAAGTTTAAGTTGACTTATTTCATTTTACAAATAAAGAACTGTCATAGAATTAGTATTGTTGTTATTTTTATAATAACCTTTACTTCTCTTTCCCCCAGAGAATCTGAGACCAGAACTATCCTCTTAGAGCCAAAGGAAAGCAATTCACCTCCAGATCTCCCTCAAGAATCCTTATGCATAAGATGATCTATAATTTACCATCTAAACTGGAACAGTTTTGTAAAGCGATACTATTAATAATCAAACAAGGATAAAGATAGAAACTGGGACATTGTTCACAGCTAGAACAGTTACCGCTCTTACCTGTTCATCCACTTTATTTTCAGTTAACATTCACTGAGAATATAACAAGTCCTATAGGGAAAATAACCAAAACCAAGTCAAGTGTAGTACACACCTGTAACACCAGCTCTTCAGGAGGGCAAGAAGACCATGAACTTGAAGTCAGCCTGGACAATTTAGCAAAGCACTGTCAAAAGAAAGGGAGGAAGGAAGGAGGGACTGAGAGAGGGAAAGAAGACGACCTCACCTCTGCACCCAAGGAACTCATCTTTTAAGCAAAAGCTGAAGAAACTTTTGTGTGTTTTAATCACACTGCAGTAACTCATATAAGATATGTGCTCTATTAATAGAAGAGTAAGTTCAGGAGAGACACCAAAGGAAACTTTGGAAGACGAAAGACAAGAAATGTCCGAGGTGATTGCTTCTAGGAGGAGGCATCTAAGCAGAGAATAGTAAACATGAGGTTGTGTAACCTTTAAGAACTAGATAATCTGGGCTCAGTAAGAACATTTACTGCTCTTCCAAAAGACCCAGTCTTGGTTCCCAGCACCCACATGACATCCTCTTCTTGACTCCATTGCATGCATGTGGTGCACTTAACATATATGCAGGCAAAATTCTTTACACATAATATTAAAATAAAAATTAAAAGAAAATTTTTAAAAAGAACTGGAAAGTCTAAGCAAAGACCAAGGCGTTGTGAGATAGTCTCTAAATGTAGTAGATATTGGAGAGTACACACATATGAAACAACAAGATTTAACAATAATAAATGGCCCATGCAGCCCTTTGAGAAACACTGTCTCTTTTCTGAAGTGTTGGTCACAGCCTGTGTTAAAATTAGGCAGAGCTATTATTCATCCTTTCCTCATTCCCTGCTATCAAATGCCATGTCCCTGGTGAATGTCACTTATGTTAAAATTCAATAGGATCTGTTTATCATACTCTTCCTCTCCAGATTCAGAACTGATCAAGCTATATAGGGAAGGGACTGGAATGGACCTCAGGATTAGCATGAGTTCCATGCCCAATAAGAGAGAAGGAGGAAAGAGGAGAGGAATGCCAGATAGAAACCAAAGTCTGGTTTTTATTGTTGGGAAAAACTAGGTTGGAGTTTCGCTTGGAAATATGAAATGGGATTTGGAATTTCAGTTTAACCATACTACCAACAAAAAGAAAAATCTAGACTAAGAATCTGAGGCTATTTTCTACCTACAGAGAATTTACAAGGCTTAAATATGGGTAAGGCCAAATTTACAAAGATCAATAAGGATACAGTCATAGGTTAATTATCACAAGGTTGGTGAGCAAATTCAATTTCCTATAACAAATAAAATTTATAACTTTAGTGAGCCAGGACAATTTCCTACAACAAACATTTGAATAAGCCTTGGGGTTAAAAAGTCTTCTTTTTATTAATTATAACACTAGGAGATAACAGATACTCTACATTTGTTGAATCTTCCTCATCTACAATGAAATCACAAATACCAGTCTTAAACTGAGAATTCTTAAAACACTGTGTCAATGTTTATTCTAATTTTGTATTACTTTAATGTTAAACAAGTTTGAACTTAATGTTCAGACAAAACAAGTAGACAATCAAGAGAAGGAGAAAGAAGGAGGAAGGAGGAGAGGGAGGGAGGGCGAGAAGAGAGGAGAGAAAAGAAGATGGGGAAGAGAGAGAGGAGAGAAAATGTGTCAAAGGCTGAGTTATACACTTAATCTCGCAAAGATTAGGTACCAAATTAAGGCATCCACTCCTGGAGAAAAGATAGGTGAGAATTACATGTGATTGATGGTTGGTGTTGCCAACTTGATAATCTAGAATCTCTTGGGAGATGTGCCTCTAAAGATTGCATGTTGAGCTGGGCTTGGCCAGAGCTTGTGATCCCAGCACTCCAGAGGTAGAGACAGGAAGATCACTTCAAGGCCAGCCTGGGCTGCATAGTGAGACCCTGTTTCATGACAGAAAGAAGAAAAATATGTTATAAGCTCCACCTGTCAGGCATAGTGCTGCGTGTGTGGCTCACCTGGTCTTCTAATGGAAGGTATTATTTCCACTTCACAGGGGAGAAAAATGAGGTTAATGCAACTTCATTCATTTGACTCTTATCACCTCATACCAGAGTTGGAATTGGAACTGATGTGTTTCTGACTCTTTCTCCACCATGCTTTGAAGCCTCTGAGAATGTGAGCTTTGGCCATTATGTCACACACACCTTATGTACCTTTGCAGGGTTTCTCAAATCTAGCACTAGATGCTTCATTACTTACTTCTTCCTCTCTCTCTCTCCCTCTCCCTCTCCCTCTTCCTCTCCCTCTCCTCCTCCTCCTCTTCCTCCTCCTCCTTCTCCTTTTCTACCATAGCCCACCCATGGGATCCCCAGTGACCCTGATGCCCACAGTAGATGAGCCAGTTCCTCAATGTACTAAGTATCTGCTGCTGCATAGGTGGTAGCTTTTTCTTTTCTTTTATTTTTTAAAAAATAGTTTCTCTCTTTATGACACAGTCTGGCTTTGAACTCATAATCCTACTGCCTCTACCTCCCAAGAGGTAGAATTATGTATATGTGCCACCATGGTTGACTGGATAGTAATTTCTCTCACAGTGTCTGTGGGTCAGAGAAACATGAGCAGCTCCTCTGGCTTTGTGTCTCTCAACAGGCTGAAATTAATGTGTCAGTCATATTGCAGTTATCTCAAGTACATTTCTGCTGCAACAGTATTTGGCACAAGCTGTTGACCAGAGGTCACTTGGGCTTCTCTAGTGAGCATCTCACAACACAGCATCTGGCTTCGCCAGAGGGGACAGAGAAGCCTGAGTCTTAGTAAAATGGTAGTCATGCGTCATTATAACCTAATCTCAGAAGTGACATTCCATCACAGTTACAATGTTTTTTCATTAGAAGCACATCACTCAAAATAATTAAATTTTAATTTTTTATGTGTATGAGTGTTATGCCTACACGTATCTAAGTGCACCCATGTCATGCAGTGCCCAAGGAGGACACAAGACGGCATTGGATTCCCCCTAGAACAGGAATTACGGACAGTGTTACCCACCATGTGGGTGCTGGAATTCGAACGCAGGTCTTCTGCAAGAATAGTCAGTGCTCCTAACTACTGAGCCATCTCTCCAGGCCCAAAATAACCCATTCTTAAGGACATGGGATTATGCCAGGGCCTAGAGAATAGGGAGCAATAGTCATGGGGAGCTCTGTCAGTAACTGGGCTACCTTGCTTAACTGTCTTTGCCCACCTTGAATCTCTGATTTCTTCTCCTATTTCCATACTTGAAAGAAGAAAAACAAGCACACAACAATGCCTAGCTTCCAGTTTTGTGAGTACTTTCTAAATCAGGTTGGATATGTTTGCTGGAAGTGTGCAGAGGTTAACTCCCAAGTGGCTAACTCTGCAAACAAGATAAGAAGAAAAGTCTCTTCTCTTCTCCATAGCGTGTACAATTTCTCTGATTTGCTACTACAGGAAAAATCAGCTATAAGAACATAGATCTGGGCTGACTGCACAGGTCCACACTTGTCTTGAACCCCGGCCCTGTCTCCCCATTGCTTCCTACCCGTACCTGCCTCACTGAGGGCTGGCGCTTTCACACTCCTCCAGCTGTTTCCTGGCTCCCTGAGCACAGAAGGCATGCATTTAGCAGCTGGCTTCTAGGATAGTGTCCAGGAGGGAAAGCAGCCCCTTGGTAAACAAGTAAATGTCAGATGAGATACATGCCACTTGGTACTTGAAAGACATGGGACAAATTTTAATTTGCTCAGATGGGTCCTACAAGAGGAGAACCTCCATCCTAGGGCTGTTCCCTGCTGGTAGGGACTGCTAGAGGTTCAAGTAACATAGGCCCTACCTAGCTACACTGGGGACTATGGGGTTCATTATCTGGGAATGTATCTGTCTCATTCATAACCCACCAGGATGCCCTGGCACATGGGGAAAACAGGTACCAAGGCACCTCAACACATTGATTGCAGGTCATTGGGTATGGTCCTCAATCAGCTGAAGATCCAGGAGTATGAGTGGATAACAGAGAATCAAATACCTGAAGTTATTAGTCTTGATACTACAAAGCCTAATATTTGATCAAAATCAGTTTTAAAAATAGTGCATTCATAAATAGAATGCATGTGCCAGGCATGGTGGCACAACTATAATTCCAGTGCTCCCAAGGCTGAGGTAGGAAGATTGCAAATTCCTAGGCCAGCCTTAGGATACACAGTAAGTCTCTTTAAAAATAAGATCCTACTCTAAGTTAACCAGAGGCTTTGTTTTTTCAGAGACAGGCTCAAATATTTTGGCCACAGAGAAAAACGATCAATACCTTCACTATCATTCTGAACTGTTGATCTTCCCAGAGAGTCACTGACTGTCCAGTGAAATTATCAAACAAGGCATTGGCTTTCCTTTAGCTTTGGCTCAGTCTCTAATGGTCCTGAATCATCCTCAAATTCCTCTCTGTGATGAGTATTAAGCTTCTCTCTTTCTCCATCTTCCAACTACCACTATTATTTTGTTAGTTTTGTTTTTAGTTTCTATTACCAGGAACTCAGCCTTCCACATCTTCCTTTCAAGAGCCTATTCCCTCTACCCCACGTGATTCCAGAGGGACTTGGCAATCACCTGATGCCAATGGGTATTTATTACTTTTCTGTTGTTGTGACAAAACACCATATCAAAAGTGACTTGTGAAAGAAAGAGTTTATTTTGTCTTATGGTTCCAAAGGGATAAGAGTCCATCATGGTGGGGTGGCATGGCAGCACATGGCAGGAGCCAAGAGTTGAGAGCTTACATTTTCAATTGCAAACACCAAGCAGAGAGAGAGTAAAGGAAGTGGAGTGAGGCTATGAACTCTAAAAGCCTGCCCCCCAGTGACACACTTGCTCCAGCAAGGTTCCAACTCCTAAAGATTCCATGATCTCTCAAACAGCACCACCAGAGATAAAGTGTTCAAATACTTGACCCTATGGGGGACATTTCTCATTCAAATCACCACATCAACTGAAGAACAGGCATGAGACTAGGACCTTCCCATTACTCAGGTCTCAGCTGACTGAGTGATTGGTCCAAGATAAGTAAGACTAATCAAATATATATATAATATATATGTTTATTTTATGTGTATGAGTGTATAACCTGCATGCAGGTAGGTACACCCACCTCATGCAATGCCCATGGATGTCAGAAAAGAACGTTGGCTCTCCTGGAACTAGAGTTATAGACAGTTGTTACCTCCATGTGGAGGCTGGGAATCAAACCCGGGTCCTCTGCAAGCGTAGCCAGCGCTCTTAACTGCTGAGCCATCCCTCCAGGATCTCAAA
>NW_008349841.1:594907-603366 GCF_000622305.1 Nannospalax galili | reverse complement strand
GAGAGACTGATATGGATACAGAAATCGAAGTACTTGAGTAGAGTTCTAGGGATTTAATATGCTTGGGGCCAGCTTTCCTATCATTTGAAAGGGAACCTAACAAAGAAATGAAGCCAACAAAAAGAAAAGAAAGTAAAGATATGGAAAAAGAGAAACAAAATACCTCACAGAATCATTTTAGTGTCTGGGGAAAGCCATGCCTGAAGGAGTAATTCTGTACCTTTCACTTATACAAACCAGTAAATTCTCTTTTGCCTAAACTGTTTCAAATTAGGCTGCAGTCACTTACAATGAGTCCTGACCAATTTATTTCTATTCCCATGTAGCAATTCTTCAGTCACTTTTGAGGAAGGGAAAATATTTTGCCACCGTTAAGTATCTTACAGAAGCTACCCTTTTCTTTCTTTCTTTCTTTTTCCTTCTTTCTTTCTTTCTTTCTTTCCTGCCTTCCTGCCTTCTTTCCTTCCTTCCTTCCCTTCCCCTGCCTTCCTTCCTTCCTTCCTTTCCTTCCTTGCTTCCTTGCTTCCTGTAATGAAATAACTGTGACAAGATCCCCAATTAGCAACCATTTAACTGCCTTTTAAATTTTGTTGCTGTTGTTATTTTGATTTGAGGGACTGGGGGTTTAACTTAGGCCTTTACCACTAAGCTATATCCCTAGGTTTAATGTTATTTTAAGTGCTAAACTGAACTAGGTGGCATAGTGTATGCCTGTAATCCTAGCTACTGCAGGCTGAGGCAGGAGGATTGCCAGACCAAAACTTACTTGGCCTACAAAAGGGAAATTCAAGCCAGAGTAGAAAACTTAGCAAGAATATGCATCAAAATAAAAATATAAAGAGAAGAAATGGGGTGGCTATGTAGCTCAATGGTAGAATGAGCTTATGCATATACCTAGCATATACAAGGCTCTGACTAGACTCAATTCCTATTTGGTGGGAGCTAGGAAGAGCTATGTGCCTTGAAGCAATTAAACAGACATAGCCATATAAGTGTAAAAAGCCTAGTTCCGATACAGCATAACCACCATATGTATGAGCATTACCCATCTGTCCGTGTCTATTGGTTGGTTGGTTGGTTGGTTGGTTGGTTGGTTGGTTTGAGACAAGGCCTCATAGCCTAGGCTGGCCTTGAATTTGCTATGTGCCTAAGAATAACCTTGAACCCCTGATCCCCCTACTTTACCTCTCAAGAACTGGGATTACAGGTGTGTGCTACCAGCCCATTATCATCACCCATCTTGTTCATTCATGGTTAGTCCATGCAAAACCAGTGTATTATTGTCAGTGACCTGAAATGTGTACGACGACAACATGCCACCTATCTCATCCAGTAACTTATTAAATCCCAGTTCCCCCATCTCTAGCAAGATTTTTCTTTCTCCTTTGCCGAAAACATTTGATCTACTGCCATGATTTGCTACTTCCTTTGACCCACTTGGATATATTTATAGTGCCACGCTCAGTTCTCAGCTGCTCCTCACTTTATATTTGCTAATAATATGTGAAAATATGCTCGTGACTCCATTTTGCTATGTATTCTATCCATGATCTTCCTGCTGCTCATTTCATGCTATAATCTGAATGTGACCCCCTTTGTTTGTCTCTCCAACCTAATACCCAATATGGTGCTTACCTAATGTGGTTCTATTAGAGACAGGACTTTGCCTAGTCTGGTGGTGCATGCCTTTTAGTCCCAGCATTCAAGAAGCAGAGGCAGGCAGATCTCTGTGAAAGATCAAGGCCAGCCTGGTCTATGTATTGAGTCCCAGGTCAGCTGGGGCTACAAGGAGACCTTGTCTCAAGAAAAATTATAAATAAATAAATAAATAAATAAATAAATAAATAAATAATAAATTAGCAGGACAAGACTTTAGCTGTGCCTGGTGGTATACTCTTGCAATCCCAGCACCTGAGTTCTAGGCCACCCTGGCTGACTAGTGAAATACTATTTCAAAAAGTAATTAATTAAAGAAATAAGGAAATCACATTGTTATAGCATAATTCTTGGGAAGAATTTTATGATAAAAGGAGAAAGGAGAAAACTACGTAGTTCAATATTTTTTACTTGATAAAAATGCTTTCTAGGTTTCATTGTTCCAGTTTATTAGTTATATAATACACTAAATGCTTCCATATGACAGTGACTTCATGTTTGTGAACAAATAAAGTGACTAAAATGCATGCCAAGAGAGATTACTCAGTTAAATCCGTGAGTGTTGTAGGAAAAAACAAAATTGAAGAAGAATCGAAGCTGGCAATGGAAAGGTCGGATAGAGCGCTGTTCATCTCTAAAGCCGCGCCAAACACCTGCGAAACTAGAAGAGCAGCAGTGCAGTGAAGAGTCAGTCAGCAGAAAGAGTCACTCCACACTCACAAGCTTATTATCAGTTAAGCTCACTCTGAACAGGTAATTTAGGTCAAATATATATGGTCAATTTAAAAAGTCAGTTGCATGGTGTGTAAATTGATCATCAGGCAAATAATTTGATTTCATAATCTATGCAATTGAGAGTCAAGGTTCACTTCACGTAGTAAAACCTGGCCTGACATGAGGGCATTTGTAGTCTTTCTGTTTTTGTTTGTTTGTTTTTGTTTTTAATTCTTTTTTATTTTTTTATGGGTATGAATGTATTGCCTATATGCATGCAAGTCCACCCATGTCATGCAATGCCTGTAAAGGTCAGAAGAGGGCGTTGGATCACCTAGAACTGGAGTTATAGACAGTTGTCCACTGCCATGTGGGCACTGGGAATTGAACCTGCGTTCTCTGCAAGAATAGCCAGTGCCCTTACCTGCTGAGCCATCTCTGCAGCCCCAGTCTTTCTTGTCTTTATATAGTTACTGTGTAATATTGACAGAAAGTGCTACCTTAGGTATTATTCCAGTGACCAAGAAAACTCAATTCAAAACTATCTGGCCCCAAGAATTCTAGATAAAAGATGGAGACCGTGCCATGATTTTGTATTAGTGGGAATGCTGATCCTGTTTCCCCATCTGTCAGTTGCTTGTTTATTGCCGTGATTAAACACCCTGACAAAAGCAACTTAAGGAAGGAAGGGAGCGTTTACTTTGGTTCACAATTTGAGATACAGCCCATCACAGCAGGGATGCTCTGGTGTCAAGACCTTGAAGCAGCTGGTCAAGTTGCATCCAAATACAAGAAGCAGAGAATGACGGCTGCTCCGGTCTAGCTAGCATTCTCCTTTTGATGCAGCCCAGCATCCCAGCCCATGGAATGATGCCATTCACCTCATTAAGGTGGATCTTCACCTTAATTAACCTAATTAAGATAATCTCTCACAGGTGTGCCCAGAGGCTTCTCTCCTTGGTGATTCTAGGTCCTGCCAAGCTGACAATCAGTATTAACTATCACATCCACTATATAGATCTTATAAACTAGATTTAACATTAATGTCTCCAGTAAGCAGCCAGTTTCTCACCTCCTTCATCATCAGCTATTTATAGTCTTTCTTGTCTTTATATAGTTATTCTTTGCTATTAACAGAAAGCAACTAGGATAACTGAACTCAAAACTATCTGGTCCCAAGAACTCCAAATAAAGAATGTTTTTATGTGTCATAGTTTCAGATTACTCTAAACACAGCACTAAGCTATGGCTCAGCTAGGCAAAGAAGAAAGATCAGGAATGGTATACCAACTTCGGGGGCTGGGGAGATGACTCAGCAGTTAAGAGCACTGGCTACTCTTGTAGAGGACCCATGCTCCATTCCCAGCACCCACATAGCAGTTTACAACCATCTGTAGCTCCAGTTCCAGGGAATCAAATGCCTTCTTCTGGCCTTCTCCAGTATTGCATGCATGGGTATAAAACATTCATGTACATAAAATAAAGGATAAATAAATCCAAAAAGATTATAATATATGCCAACTTTGTAAATAAACTCTTTTTTTAATGTGTATCAGTGTATTGCCTGCATGTAGGTAAGTGCACCCATGTCCTACAATGCCCAAGAAGGACAGAAGAGGCCATCGGATCCCCTGGAACTGGAGTTACGGACAGTTGTTAGCTGCCATGTGGGTGCTGGGATTCGAATCCAGGTCTTCTGCAAGAACAACCAGTGTTCTTAACCGCTGAGCCTTTAATCTACTGGGTACTCTATGAAGGAAAGGAAACTGCTACTGGACCTGGAAGCATGCATAAAATTTACACAGAGAAGAGGAAAATGATTTCTAACCTAAAAGAAATGGTATAAACACAAGAAATGAGCATATTCATAGCAAGTTCTTAGACTGGTATGATAACAATTTAGGTAGAATTAAAGAACCAGGGGGTTTATTTAATACTGATTATATCCTAAATATGCCTGCATTATAAGTTTAGAAGTTTTACAAAATCCTCGTGATAGCCTATTCCAGCATTCAGTAGCCTTCTTTACAAAAAGCTCCTTTTACTCACCATGTTAATTTATCTCATCTTTTTTACTTACAAGGCTCGCCATGGTATGTTTTATGAATCCCAGTTCATTTCCCATGTTCATATTAAGGCTTTCTATATGGGAAAGTTAAAGAAGCAATATATGCTGTTTAAACCCCAACACAGCTGTTTAAATCTGAAACTCTGACACAAAGAACATCTGACTCAGCCTCTAGTGTTGGCAGCCCATCTTTGTTTGGCTTCCTTGGGTTGCTATGCTAATATGGAGAACATTACTGCTTTGAGAAACAGGATTAACTAAATTCCAGGTGCTTAGAATATTCCCCAGTCCAAATACAAACATGCTTGAGTGTTTATCCATCAGTCATTCCAAGTACTCTTGACAAGCTATTTTACTTCCCATTTTAGTTTACTCTTTATAATCCCCTTTTAACATAATCAGGAACCCTATTAAAGGAGAGCAAAGATTTTCTTTTTGAGTACATGAAACTTCTCTCTTGCCACTGGCAGAATACAAACATGCTCAAATCCCTTTCAGTATTAAGATAATCTTAGTATCAAAAGTTTGATTGTCCCCAACCTTAACAGACTTGATGTTCTTTTGTTTGTGGTATTTTGTTTTGCTTTGGCTTTGGGTAATTCATGGTCTATGAATGATTTTTGAGTGCCCTTCTGACTAAGAGTGCTTATAATCCTGATTTTCATGTTACTTCCAAAGACAAAAGTCCCCTCCTTTGTTCACATTACCCCGCACACATAAATTACCAAATATGAAATTGTATTATTGACCCTTCAAAACAGAAGCCTACCTTTTCATCCTCAGGTTCAAAATACAATTTTGAGCATGTAGAAGTGCTGTGTGTTGGCCAAATAAATCATAGAAATAAAATTAATGAATTTATGTTAGGATATTTAATACTATTTTAGCACCTGGTGTAGTGGTGTATTCTTATGCCAGTGTTAATGAGACTGAGGAAAAAGGATCTTGTGTTTGAGACCAGTCTGGATTATATAGCAAGACTCTGTCTCAAAAAATAAAAACAACAAATAAAAACATTTCATATATTTGTGTAATAAAAATTTCAGAATTTTGAACTTTTGTTTAAGTTGTTTGAAAAAGAAAACATTAGCCAGATGTGGTGGTACACACCTTTAATCCCAGCACTCGGGAAGCAGAGGCAGGTGGATCTCTGTGAGCTCAAGGCCAGCCTGGTCTACATAGTGAGTTCCAGGATAGCTGGGACTACAGGGAGACCCTGTCACAAAAAAATAATAATAATAATAATAAATAAATAAAAAAGAAGAAAAAGAAAACATTAGGGGCTGGAATAAATAAATAAGAAAGAAAGAAAAAGAAAACATTAATTGAATTTTATTTGGAGAGACTGGAAACCTAACAAAAGAGGAAGGAAATCTTTGGTATTTTATTACTTTAAATTGTGGCGTTTCTAAGTCACATTATAGCAATGCTTAAAAAAGAAACAACCTGGCTCAGCATTCACAAGGTCAAAAGCAGACCTGAACTGCCAAGCACCTGTTCCTTCAGATGTCTCTCAGAACTGTGCTCCCCAGCAAGGGCTTTGCTCATTCTTTATCGAAACAGGCTCTCCAGTATGAAATGGGGAAGAAGTCAGGATCCACCTGACTTATCTTAGAAAATATTGCCCCTTGACCCCTAGGCCTAGAATATCACACACACTCCATTTCCTTCATTGTTTGCAATGAGAAAAGCAGACTGCTTTTAGAACTTTGATATGTAATGCATATATACATTCATATACTATCTTTTGTGGAGGGAAAGGAGGGGTCCTGAGGGATTAAGGTCACATACCAAGGTCACAAAAGGAGCATATAGCTCAAGTGAACTTATTTACATTGTAAACAGTAAATTTTTGCTTACAAAGTTAGGTAAAAGTCTTTGGGTCAGATTATGTCCATATTGTAAAGTCATTCCTATAAGTTCCCCCTTCTTTGTTTTATAAATGAAGAAGCATATTCATATTGTAATAGAAGGCATTTCTAGAAAAGTCATTCTCACAGTTCCCTTGTTTGTTATATCAAAGAAACATGTCCTTCAGGGTGGTCACGGGCAGTGGGTTAATTAGGGTGTGATGTACTGGAGAAGTGGCATGAGTCAGCATGGTGTCATATTAGGTAATTCTCTAGAAAAGGTGGCACAGGCAGGGCAGCACTGTGAGGAGAAGGCACAAAAATAGGACAGTTATTTGGGTGGTTGAAATTCATGAGAGGTCTCTCTTCTGTCATCAGGTTGTTATCTTCTGATGCTAGCTCACGGTATAGCTTTACCAGTCAAGCTGCAATCCAGAGTGGCCTTCAAGAGAAAGGAGAGAGGGAGAGACTTGGCTTCAGTTAATGAGAAGAGTGGAGTCCAGTCACTAGTTGATCCCTAAGGGAATTTGTATAAAACCATGGGTTTTGGTAAAACATCTTGTTCTTTAAGATGATTTTCCCCAGGTATTAGGGGGTAAAATTGAAAGGAACATTTTTTTTAATAAGTACAAATATTTTTAAAAGATTTAAAGTATAATTTGCTTTAGTAGTTTGTTCCTGATTGGTTAATCCTCTATCCTCCCTTTTTTGCTTATGTATTTTTTTTAATGATAAATGAGTTAGTTTAATTATGACCTGTAATTTGGAGTTATATAGGGAATGTCATGAGAGAAAGGAACTTCCTAAAATTGGCAAAGAAAGATACAAGTTTTAGATACATAAACAGAACAACTGTTTGTTTTGATTTGTTTTGGGATGCCTTTTACAAAGAAAGTGTCCTCAAACAGCTACAGCAGATTCACATGTTTAAGCACTAGTAAAAATAAAGCCTTAGGAAGTATCAACACATCCATGAGATAATTTAAAAAGATCAAAAAAATTTAAGTGAGTTATTTCCATGTCCTAAATCTCATAAGGATGAACCCCTGAAGTTTGACTTCTCTTGGGATGATGGGGCCCAACGACTGGCAATCAGGACAAGACTGGATAATTTGTTAAATTTGTGTCTGTGATAGTTGAAATTGTTCTTATAAAGTTTTAGCTCCTTGATGAAAGAAATAATGGGAGTAACCTGTAAAAAAAAAAAGAAAAGAAAAGAAAAAGAAAAAAAAGACATGACTAGGCAATCAGCATGACAATTTCCTTCTGTGAGGAGGCTAGGCAGTTCTGTATGGAATCAAATGCATTGTAATTATAGGATGAGTTCATCTATGAACTTTGAATAGAGGTAAATACTTATAATTAAAAAGAGTCTCAAGAAGGAGATGAAGGTGGCTTGAAACAGTAGTGGGATGACTCAAGTGAGAATTAGTAAATTGGAAGGCAGAAAGGGCAGCTAAAAGTTTTGCCCACTGGGTAGTGTTTGTTCTGGATGTTACCAAAGAGTGTTATATTCCAGCATCATCACATTACCTACTGATTCCTTTGCCTGATTTACTGGCTTCATCTGAAAAAAGACATGTTAGTGCAATAGGAATGGGATATGTACTTATGGAAGAAAAGACTTGTATAGGAAGTAATGGAATTCCATATGGAAAAGAGTGAAAGGAAGCATGTCCCCCCAAAACAGCAAAAGCGACCTGCCATTTTTGGGGGGCCTGTAAAAGAAAGTTGAAATTATTTCGAGATATGGAAGGTTAAGTAATACGATCTTATCTGATAAGTTGGATGGTTATGGTTCAGCCCTGTTGAATAACAGTAATTAATTCTTTGATTATTTTGTGTAAAAAATTTTGTTTGGGTGTATTGTGTAGAAATAACTATTCTTTTTTCTGATTTTTTTATTATTTCAAAGAGAGGTAATTTGAAAGTTGAAATTATTTCGAGATATGGAAGGTTAAGTAATACGATCTTATCTGATAAGTTGGATGGTTATGGTTCAGCCCTGTTGAATAACAGTAATTAATTCTTTGATTATTTTGTGTAAAAAATTTTGTTTGGGTGTATTGTGTAGAAATAACTATTCTTTTTTCTGATTTTTTTATTATTTCAAAGAGAGGTAATTTTTAACACATTTTTCCAGAAATAGCATATAGCAGGTTACATCATAT
>NW_008349841.1:593177-594779 GCF_000622305.1 Nannospalax galili | reverse complement strand
CACTGCCAACTTGGGGAGGAAAGGGTTTATTTTATTCAGCTTAGATCTCCTGGGCCACAGTTGATCAGGGAGCCCAAGGTAGGAACTCAGAGGAGGTCCCTGGAGGCAGGAGCTGAAGCACAGGCCATAGAGGAATGCTGCTTACTGGCTTGCTCCCCCTGGCCCATGCTCAGTCTACTTTCTTATGCAACAGAGGCCACCTGCCCAGGGGTGGCACCACCCACAGTGGGTTGGGCCCTCCCACATCATTCAACAATCAAGATTCCCCACAGAGATAGCCACAGGCCAGTCCTAGGGAGGAAATGCCCCAATTGAGGCTCCCTTAACCCAGGTGTGTCAAGCTGACACTAAAGCTATCCAGCACAAGTGGGGAAAACTAGGAATAAGAAATCAAAGACCAAAGGATTTGGCAACATGGGGTCAACTTTGGTGGAATAATTAAGATTTCCATTAGCTCTGTCCTTTTTTTTTTTTTTTTTTAATCCTAATGAGTTTATTGGGCTTGCTAACAGAGCATAGGGTGGAGGCTTATTTACAGAAGAGCAGGCGCCCCTGCCCCCATTTACAGCTACACTGGAAAGTCCACACTCAAATATATATCCTGTGACTTCCTGACAACCTCACATGGTGAGAGAGAAGCCTCATGGCATTCTCGATTTATATATCCTTAGCCCCTCACCCACATGCAGTTAAGTCACCTAACTGGGTGGGAGAGGTAACTGACTCACAAATTGACTCCTTGACAAGCATGGGTTGGAGGTGTGACTATAGCTTACCAGCCTAGTAGTGATTGGAGGACTTCTAAAATTATTAAAGAGGGAGTTAATTGCCCAATTACTGCCATAAGAGAAAAGGGAGTTTGAAAAACAAACAGGTAAATCTAAGAGCATACAAGAAAGTTGTTTTTGTTTTAACTCTCAGATTCTACCTGTAATTACTGTAATGTAAGAGGACTTAGAGGGTGCCAAATTGTGGTGGGGCAAATTTAAATCAGTATAGTCTTTAAGAGAAGCAAACACTGTGAGAAGAAACCACATTGGGAATTCCGAGGGAAGGCTAAAGTCAATTGATATTGCCTAGATGCTGTGGAAAAGAATTTGATGTTATCTTTTTGGGAACAGACGACTGTAATTTATGAGGCTTAATGAAAAAAGAAATGAGTGACAGTTCATTGAATCATTTAGTTGAATTTTGTCTTGGGATAGCTATAAATAAAAGTTTTTTGATGAAGCTCATAAATGTTTAGTAAAGGAGGCTAATAAGCTATCATCCATATAATAAAATATAAGTATTAGGAAATTTTTCTAATAAGGTTAGAAATAATTTACCTTATTCACTCGATAGTGACAGAAAATGGGACTATTGATCATATTTTGAGGAAAAGGGAAATTTTTCCATTTAAAAACAAGACATATACACCTAATTATTGAAAGTAGGCATAGAAGTGGCAAATATTTTTAAATGCAATCTTCTAAATTAATAACAATGTTAAGATAGTTTAGAAAGACTACAGGAGGAGAGTGAACTCCAGGTATAGTTACTGAACACACAGAAGATCAGTTATATCCATCTGGTACTTTTAAGTATTGTGTGATATTTAGC
>NW_008349841.1:544700-593085 GCF_000622305.1 Nannospalax galili | reverse complement strand
GCTGCCATGTGGGTGCTGGGATTCAAACCTGGGTCTTCTACAAGAACAATCAGCATTCTTAACCACTGAGCCATCTCTCCAACCCAAGTCTCATCTTTTATGTATCTAAAATATTCAAGCCTTCATAACATATAAAAAGCCTTTTTTAGTTCTCCTTTCTGTTCAGAAAACATTCAGCCATCTTAATCTTCATACATAAATCCTTCTTTACTAAAAATATTTCCATTCTTGCTGGGCATGGTAGTGCATGCCTTTAATCCCAGCACTAGGGATGTAGGAGGATCTCTATGAATTTGAGGCCAGCCTGGTCTCTATTGCAAATCCAGGCTAAATGGGGCCTAAAAAACAAAAATCAGGATGCAAAAATGAGAAGACATACATTTAAAAAAAATTCCATTCTTACATCCTTCTAATTTTTTCTCTTACTGATTATCTTTAAGATCATGAAAATTTTTTATTGTTTTTTTCTTTCAGGTAGGGTCTCTCTGTAGCCCCAGCTGATCTGAAACTTGCTATATAGACAAGCTGGCCTTGATCTCACAAAAATCCACCTGCCTCTACCTCTTGAATGTTGAAATTAATATATACACCCTCACACCCAGTTCATGAGACATTTAACAAATAACTTTAGCACCTGTATGAGAGCTTTCTTGATGGGCAATGTCTACCCACTTCTCATATGTTTCTAATGACAAACCAATGTTTGACACAACTAAAATGAACAATAGGTCAACTGCACCAAGTAAGTTAAAGCCTGAATTTCTTGGAGTAGTGGAAAACAAACCATAATAAGAATTAAATTAGTATAATCTGAAACATAACATCTGAGCAAGCAAAACTTTTATAGTCCAATTTGAATTATCCAAGATTAAACCAAAATATTTTTAATGAGTTCCCATAAGTTTTGCTGATTTTTAAATTTTCCTATCCAAGGTGATTATTAAATTCTCTTATTATCCAAGGAATTAAGAGGGCGATGGCCTGCTGCTTTTATCATCTTAGGGTGCAGCAAGCATAAGGATTCCTGTAGCCTGAAGGATTGAATTTTAGTAGGATGTTCTCATCCAAATATATTCTTAGTGGCAAAAACAAAGCATCCCATAATCTGATTGTATCATGAACATCTTTTTATCATGAGACAAGGAATAACAACTTCCATTGGAAATATGTTGTCCCCAAGGGTATAATGCCTTTACTATGACTGTTTGACTGTCTTCCTCTTGGTCACTGAGTCAGGGGATAGACTTAACTTGGGAGATTTGGAGGACATTTTGAAATGCTTATGCTTGGGCCTGAAGTGGAAAGGTCAAATCCCATCTCTGAAGTCAGCTTCTCAGCCAGCACATGGCAATTTAGCAATATACATAAAAGGCATTTGAGTCTCCATAAAATTGAATCTGTTGGGCTTTGCACTCAAGACAGGCAGTGACAAAAGTCGGAACACTTTATTTTGAAGGGTCACTCTCTGATATCTCTAATTTTGTAAGATCATGAGCATATGGCAGTTAACACTCATAATCAAGGAGAATCAAGCCAGCGAAAGTATCTGCCTTTGGGCTGTAAAGTGTGCTCAGCGGTTAAGAACATTGACTGTTCTTGAAGAAGACCTGGGTTTGAATCCCAGCACCCACATGGAGTTACTGTCTGTAACTCCAGTTCCAGGGGATCCGATAGCCTCTTCTGTCCTCCGCGGGCATTGCATGACATGGGTGCACTTACCTACACACAGGCAATACACGCATACCATAAAATAAAAATAATAAATTAAAAATTTTAAAGAACTTTCTCCTACCAATGTTGAAAGCAGCACAAATCTATGGGAATAACCATTTAAAAGGCAATTCAAGCAGTCATTTTTTGTTATTACAATATTATTTGAGATGTGGGGCTGGAGAGATGGCTCAGTGGTTAAGAACGCTGGCTGGCTGTTCTCCGGGTTCAAATCCCAGCACCCACATGGCAGCTAACAACTGTCTGTAACTCCAGTCGCAGGAGATCAACAGCCTCTTCTGACCTCCACGGGCATTGCATGACATGGGTGCACTTACCTACATGCAGGCAATATACACATACACATAAAATAAAAATAATAAATAAAAATTCTTTAAAAAACTATCTGCCTTTACTACTGTCAAACCTGAGTTTCTTCCTGGTTATATTGGGGTAACCAAATGCTTGAAGCTTATACCCACAATTAGTTAGCTTCTATCTATAAATGGTGGCAAAGAAGCTAAAAAAAACACAATCTCTCCTATATTGCTATTTCCCACTAGAGACCATTTTTTATTTTCCAGATTAGCTTTAGGCCAGGCTTGAATACAGAAAATCATCAGACTTTTTTTCCTTTGCTATTTAGGTCAAACAGATACAAGTTAAGGGTGTCTTGTTCCCCCTTTGTAAGACAAATGAACATTCTTTGTTTTTCTGTCTAGAGAATCCTTATTTACCTCCCTCCTGAGGAACCACAAGGAAACAGGCCTTGTCAAATATAGTCCCTTTTCTCACTTACAAGACCTGAAAAGGTAGAGCCTATTCCTAATACTCACTCTTACCAATGAATTTTTAGATTTAGTTTTATTCATTCTTTTTTATTTTTTGGTTAACCTGATCCTGTCTCTTCAGGACTCATCATTCATAAAACTTCAGGAGTAAATGTTGGTCTTATATGTATTAGAGAAGTCATTCAACTTCTAATGATTATAACTAAGGAAGGTCTTGACACCCTTATGGGTTAAATTATTAAAATCCTCTTAAACATTCCTTTTGTCCTCTTTTTAATTTATAATTTTCACACAAACATGACAGCACTCAGTGAATTCCTGTCTTAAGGAGGGCTATCAGTCTAGCTGTCTGGATTAGAAAAGCCACGTTACAATTTATCACATATAACTGAATTAATTGCCCATATTTTAGAGAATGCAGAATGTAGTAACACCTAAAAGAACTTGAAAAAATAGACAATATGAGAATGTTCACTCTAGCTTATCCATGTCATTTTAACTTGAAAATGAATTCAAAAGCAACACGACACAGAAATAAAAGTAGAGGACAAAGGAGTTTCAAAGAGGAAAAGGATATTCTATCTCAGAGAAAAACAGGCTTGGAGATACAGGGCAGAAAAAGCTGGGATTATCAGCCTCGGCAGCTGCCAAGCCACATACACTACTTTTCTAAGCTAGTTTCTTCCAATGCCCCTTGCTCTGTGGAAGAGAGCTCCATGGCAAGGCAAGAGAAAGAGAGGGAGAAGGTTCATGAGGTTCTATAACAGGCCATTTCTTTCGAAATACCACATTTTTCTCTCGACAAGGCTGTATATCTAATTTGGTTCAACAGAGTTTAAAGGCTTCAGTTGAACTGTTTCTAAGCAGTAACTTGATTAGTCACCAATTTTTTCCCCAAGAATCTGAATTACATGTCCCATAGTTAGGACCCTGGGGAAATATTTCCGAATAACACTTAAGGGTTCACAAATTTGCTTTATGATGATTTAGTTCTTGTTCCTTTAAGTAAATTCATTAATGCTATAGAGGATATAAGGAAACCCCAATTGGGAAAGCAGAAAGGTGGAAAAGAAAGTGATCGTTTTGAGCACAGTTCCTTGCAATTTGGGCCTGGTAAAGAAGATAAAAGCAAAAAGTAAATAAACATTGTTAAAGTGTGCTGGTACGAGCTATCAAGAACACTTGTGTTGCTGGCATGTCACTTACCCTTGTGCATGACTGACAACATCTGATAATTCCCTTTTTCCTCCAGACTTTGCCAGGCACTGATCCGTGAGTTAGCAATCCCTTTCAATCTATCGAAGAAAGCCTTGCACCTGATGTCATATAACTTACAATGTATGACTGGGATGTCCTATATTTCCCTTTTTCCTTGGGATCTTTGAGCTTGGAATAGAGCCTCTTCCTCCCATGGTGCACCAAAATGCAGCATTTCTAATCCACATTATAGTAAAGAAAGAAACAGCCTAATTTTTAGCATTCATAAAGCCAAGAGGGGACCTGTTCATTCAGATATCTCTTGGAAGTGTGCTCCCCAGAAATGCCCTGCTCATTCTTTTATTGAAACAGTATCTCCAGCATGAAATGGGGAAGTAGAAGTCATGATCCACCCTTGTCAGAGAACCTTGCCTTTGATCCCTAGGCCTACAATATCACATACACTCAATTTCCCTCACTGTGTGCAAGGGGGAAAGCAAGTTGCTTTCAGTGCTTTGATATGTAAAGCATGAATGCATGAATACATACATACATACATACATACATACACACACTATCTTGGGTGAGGAGGCAAAGGGGTTCCTGAGGAATTAGGTCATATGCCTAGGCTACAAGAGGAGCGTATAGCACAGTGAGTTTGTTTACATTATAAACAATAACTTTTTGGTTACAAGGTTAGGTAAAAGTCTTTAGGCCAGATTATGTCCATATTGAAATAGTCATTCCTACATTAAGTATTTCAGGAGCTGTTTTATGTTTAAACAAAATTATTTGCTCAACAAATTTTGAACTGTTAGATAATTTGTCATCAAAATATATCAAGGAAGCTCTGTGTACCGGTGTACATACTTAATCCCAGCACTTAGGAAACTGAGACTGGAAGATCATGAGTTCTGAGCTAGCCTGAACTACATAGAAAGACTTCGTCACAAAAGTAGATTAAAAAAATGAATAAATAAATCATTTTTAGAAAGGACTGAGAACACGGCCAAGTGATAGATCAGCTTACATTTGGGAGGACCTGTGTTCAATCCAGTACTGGGAGAAAAAAGTACTTACAGAAGATATTTTTGAGCTTTGAGACAGGGTCTAACAAACTGTAGGCTGGCTTGCAATTTGTTGTGCAACCATTACTGCCTTGAACTGATCCTCCTGCCTCCACCTTCTAAGTGCTGAGCTTACATGTGTGTGCCACCTTGTGCTGACCAAAATCCCTACTCTGTAAAGGTGCATCAGTAGTGAGGTATGGTGGCACATATATCTGTAGTCTCAGGTCTTCTGGAGACTGAGGTTAGAATGGTCAAATTTTCAAAGCCAGTGTAGTCAACTAAGTAACACCATCTCAAAATAAAAAGTATAAGAGGTTTGAAGATACAGCTCAGTGGTAGAGTGCTTGTCCAGCATGTGTGATGATAGATAAAATTCAGGAGATAAAAGCCACTCAGGAGGACTCCAAGCAGAAATCAAAACAGAGCTTTACTTCCAGAAGCCACTGGGAGCAGCCCTCATCAGGAAAAAAGGAATCTGCTGCTCCTCATGCTGCTGGCTGGGGGGTTTTATAGGGTGTTGGGAATGCACAAGGTAAAAAAGAGTTTAAACAAGCCAAAGGGTTGGGGGCTTAACAGGGGGAGGCAGATTCTGTTGAAACTGCCCCTTACATCAACCAGGGTCTTGGTCATGGGATGAGGGGTCTCTTTTCTCTTCTAAAATTATCAAAGGGGAAGCAGGTAGTGCTGAAACAGCTCTTGCTGCAATCAGAACTTAGGTCATGGGTCCAGGGGGTCTGTTTGTCCTGCCTGCAGATGGTCAGGGTGCTCATTAACTTAGTTCTTGTATTTGGACAGAGGACTTTTCTTATTGCACTGTGGAGGGGGCTGTAGTAGGTCAGACCCTAACATGTGAGACCCCAGATTCAGTCCTCAGCACTGAGTGTGGAGTAGGTAACCTCGGAGCAGTTTTATTCCCTGACTAATCATCCCTATCTCTAGAAACCAACTCTAGAAATGGCATTTTCTCCCCAGCCTTTATATCTCCTGTACTTTATCCACATCTCCTGCTTTGGGCTCATTTAGAGATTCAGAACACTGGGTAAATTTTGTCCTAGGCTTCTGCCTGCCTTAAGGTTAGCTGTACCTATTCCCTGGGTACAGATGATCTTAGACCTTGACCTGCCTAGAACTTACATATGTGGGAATAGAATGTGAACTTAGGTTAGGCAGAAGGGCTCAGAATGATAGGTTTCTTCAAGAGCCAAGGACAACCACCCCTAGCATACTCCCCAAGAGTAAGACAAAGCTCTTTCACCTGCTTAATCTTTGCTCCTCCTGACCACCTTGTAAGGAAATTGAGACTATGAAGATGATAATAGTTCTTTCCCTTTTCTAGTCAACAAAAAGAAGACTCGGTGATGAAGAGAAAGATCATACAGCTGCAAAGCACTGACAATGAAGTTCAAATCCAGATCTCCTGACTAGGTTTGTGGCTTTGTCCCTACTCTATTTTAAATGTTTGTTGACTATTACACCAAGAACTTGGGCATCTGCTCATGGACATAGTTATTTGCTTCCTACTTTAAAGGAAACATTGCTTTTCTTGGATTTTAATTTTGAGGGGTTGAGATTTTTGTTTTGTTGTTTTTATTGGTTGGGTTTGGTTGAGACAAAGTCTCGTGGTGTAACCCAGACTGACCTAGAATTCACAAAGCAGCCTAAGCTGACCTCAGACTCGTGCTTCAGTTTCCCAACTGCCAAAATTATAAATGTGAGCTACCACACATCATTCTTCTTTACCTGAAAAATCTTAATTCATTTGCCTCTTCATTTCTTACTCTTAGGAGACAGCATTTCTAGTCTCTGCTAGTTTCTAGTCCTTATTTATTTATTTATTTATTTATTATTTATTTATTTATTATTTTATGATATGAGTGTATTGCCCATGTCCTGCAATTCCTGAGGAGGTCAGAAAAGGGTATTGGGTTCCCTGGAACTGGAGTTAGGACGGTTGTTAGTTGCCACGTGGGTGCTGGGAATCAAACCTGGGTCTTCACCAAGAGCAACCAGTGCCCTTAACCACTGAGCCATCTTTCCAGCCCCCACATTTATTTTTTAAAGTCTACTATATCCCAACTCAAGTCATGTGGGGACCTAAAAGCCCCACCTTGCATAGGTCCGAAAGGAAGTTACTGGGGGTGCGGCCTGGCTTGCTTTGAAAGTCTGAAGTATACTTCCCCACTGCTGAGGAGTGCATGATCAGTGTGTGACCATCCTTAAGATACACCCTCAGGGCGGGAGGGGGGAGTTCCAGGTGCCTTTATAAGCTTTGGAACACTTGCAATAAATGAGTCTCTGCCTGACTAAGACTCCCCTTTGCGTCTGAGTGTCCCCAGGTAATGGGAGCGGTGTGGGCCCAATCCTCACCTCGCTGGGGGTCACGGGTTTGAGTCCCCAGCAAAGTCATAGTTATAAAAGCTTAGATAATTTTCTCTGAGAAGCACTGCTTTATGAACCACGTATTTGCATAATGTCATAACTCTGCAAGTCCCTCTATTGAGAGTTGTTAACATCTTCCTTTTTGAGCCTTTGACTAGGACATGTCACTAAGAAAGGATAATATTAAGTGGCATTGTTTAAAATATATCAGTGACCTCAAAGACCTCACAATCAATTACATGGAGTCCCCAAGTATAAGCAGCCACAGCAGACTGTCACATTACCCAAAATAACTAGGACTAATTGGTTGTTAAATAACAAGGAAGGGCAAATCATAATATTCCCATTTTACCACCATAGCCCAACTATTGTATACAATTAAATGTTTGTGGAACAGGAATATTTAAATCCAGGAAACATAGCCAGGATTGGTGATATACACTTGTAATCCTAGCACTCAGGAAAGTGAAGCCAAAGGATCTTGAATCTGAGGCCAGTTGCCTGGACTACATCAAGAGGCTCTGTCTAAAGAAGGGAGGGAGGGAAACAGGGAAGAAGGGACAGAGGGAGGAAAGAAAAGAAACATAATTTTGGTATAGTGATAATTGTCAAGAATAGAAAATTAACCTGTAATCCCAGCTACTCTATAGGCTGAAGTAAAAGTTCAATGCCTGACTAGGCTATAGGGTAAGTTCAAACACAGTCTAGGCAACTCACAAAGTTCCTGTCTCAAAATAGAAAGAAAAGAAAGAGGGCTAGGAGCCTGTGGATACAGCTTAATGTAGAGTGCTTGCCTGTCATATGTGAGGCCTTAGGTCAATAATCAGCACTAAAAACAAACAAACAAACAAAAAACCTATTATTTGCTCTTTAAGAGAGGTTATACATTTTATTTAAAAGCCAATTTTTTTCAGCCAGAAGTTCCTCATTAAAAAATATTTTGTGCCAGGCGTGGTGGTGCATGCCTTTAATCCCAGCACTCAGGAGGCAGAGGCAAGCAGATCTATCTAGACCAGCCTGGTCTACATAGCGAGTGCCAGGCCAGCTGGCGCTATAGGGAGAGGCTGTCTCGAAAAGATCAAAAAAATAATTCTTTTTGCAGGGCTAGAGAGATGGCTCAGCAGTTAAGAACACTGGCTGCTCTTGCAGAGGACCTGGGTTCAATTCCCAGCACCCACCTGGTGGTAGCAACCATCCATAACTCCAGTTCCAGGGGATCTGATGCCCTCCTCTGACCTCCGAGGGCATTGCAAAACATAGCTGCGCTTACACACATGCAGGCAATACACTCATAATATAAAAAAAAAAAAAAAAACTTAAAAAATATATATATATATTGCCTAGTGGTACAGACCTAAAATCCCAGTTACTCAGGAAGGTGACAGCTTCAAGGCCTGTCGAGGCTACAGAGTGAGTTCAAGGTCAGCTCAGCCAATTTAGCGAAATTCTGTCTCAAAATTGAAAATTTAGGCAGTGGCTGGAGAGATGGCTCTGTAGTTAAAAGCACTTGCTGCCCTTCAAGAGGACCAGAGTTTGGCTCTCAGTACCCAGGTTTGAACGCTCAAAAACACCTGTAACTCCAACTCCAGGGGATCCAACATCCTCTTCTGGTTTCTGGGGACACCAGCACACACATAATACACAGACACGCACACACACATGCACGCACGTAAATAAAAATAAATCTTTTTAATTTTTTAAAAAAGTTTAAAGAGGGCTGGGGATGCAGCTCAGTGGTAGAGCACCTTCCTAGCATGTATGAGGTCCTGAACTCAATCTCCCAAATCATAAAAATTTGGTTTGGCCACTCTTTCACAAGCCAAAAATTAAATCTGTATCTATTATGAAAACCAGTACAATAGTTATTTTTAAGTGAAATCCTGACCTCTAGTGGCTAAACTGAATTAATTCTATAACTGAATTTACTAAACAATCTTAATCTCACAGAAAGTCAGTCATTGTAACATCCTAAAGTGAAGAAATTGACAAACTTCAGTTCCATCTATGAAATACTTGTAAAATCAATCAAACTTGTTGATTAAAAAATATTAACTTTGCCAGGTGTGGTGGCATGCGCTTTTAATCTCAGCACTCAGAAGCCAGAGGCAGGCAGATTCCTGTAAGATCCAGGCCAGCCTGATCTACATAGTGAGTTCCAGGCCAGCTGGGACTACAGGGAGTCTCAAAAGACATACACATACACACACACACACACACACACACACACACACACACATACACACACAAATTTTGCCAGATGTGGTGGCACATGCCTTTAATCCCAGCACTCAGGAGGCAGAGGCGGGCATATTTCTGTGAGTTTGAGGCCAGGCTGGTCTACAAAGCAAGTTCCAGACCATCCAGAGCTACATAGAGACCCTACCTCAAAAAAAATTTAACTTCAAGGCCAGGTGTGATGACAGATGCCTATAACCCCAGCACTTGGGAGTTAGAGGCAGGAGGATCAGTAGTTTAAGATCATCCTTAGCTACACAGGAATTTTGAGGCCATCCTGGGAAATACTGTCTAGAAAACAATAATGAATAAACAAGTTCATAACAAAATAAGACATCAATCAAGAGGCCAGAATGTATATGAGCTACTGTGGAAACCTCAGGCTAGAACTACTGATGGATCCGATTATAGAGACCCTTAATGTCATATGAAAGATATACAGGTTATTTTGTAGACACCAGGGGCTCAGCAAAAGTACTAAACAGAGAAGACACAAGATGTTCTGAGTATTGGAAGTGCAGAGGGCATCTTGCAAAGGGGAACAGGCAAGGAAGAGGCTTTATCCATCAGGCCTTCCTGTTACACTTTCATGGCCAGTACACCTTGCATTACAGCTGTCCAAGCAGGTAGGGCCTCCTCAGATAGTGCTGCAATGCCCTCTCCAGTTTTTACCTCAGACCCATATTGAGCTCAGCAATAATCAGGGCAACAGGAGGCAAGAATTGGGAAGGAGGAAGTGACATTCAAGAAAATAAGCATCCACTCAGGTTAGAGTTGGGCAGTCAAGCCTTCAACTCAGAAACTGAGGACACTAATGTGGGTGAGCACAGGGCAAGAGCCCTCACAGCAACCACAGGAGAATAAAGCCCTGACATTAAATAACACTGTATAAAATACATCAGTGGCCTCAAAGACCTCACCATCAATTACATGGAGTCCCCAAGCATAAGCAGTCACAGAAGACTGCTTGCACCACAAGCATCCTCAGGGAAGGAAGCGAGTGGGCTCTGGTGCTACCTCCCACTGTCACAGTTGGTCTCTGTTGAACAGTTTTCTGTCTGATCCTGCTAGGTATTGCCATTTAATAACTCACTGTGGCCATGAGACCTAAGTGAAAGGAATCACATCAAGCACTGGGAATTGTACTTAATACGCTTTTCAATAAATAGCAGTAAAAGTATAATAATTAAAACTATTATCTTCAAAGACAAAATTCCTGGATAAAAATTCCAGTTTTGCTATGTGTTGGCCTCAGTTTCCTACTGTAAAATGAGAATAATAATAGTACTTACCTTGTAGAGTTCTTGTGTGGATTAAATGAGTTAGTGTAAAATGGCTTACAGCAATCTGACTATATATGTGGTACATAACTGTGAAGAAGAGCCCCAGTATACTAGCAACCAACTTGTCTGACTCCAGTGAGGCAGAATGCCTACCCTCCTAAGTTACATGAAGCATGTTATTATTTACAGACAGGAAACATGAGACCACAAAAACCTAGAATTTATTACACCCCTGATCCTCAAGGCAATTGCCCAGGTAGGAGAGGTGCTTCACGCTATAATCCTAGCACTGAGGCAGAGAGAACAGGATCACCAGTTCTAGGCCAGCATGGGTTACATAGAGACCTTGCCTCAATAAATAAAATAAAGCCAACTTCCTAGAGGGGATGACATCTCAAGTTTGTGAGTCTGACTGGCATTGACGATGAGAGAACCTGGAAAAGAGCCATCCCTGGGTTTTACATCCCAGCTTTACATAATAGAAGATCCCATTGTGGGAAAGATAAACTGTGGCAAGGCCTTGGGGATATATGTTCCAGAAATACCTAATTCATTCTGGGTTTGAATTTTGAATTATTTATTGGTCATAGCATATTCAGAAACTCTTTGCTATAGTCAGGTTTTTCACAGACCCTATATTCACCCATATATGGTCACAGCAGTTTAAGAAGCCATAACCTACAGTAAATAAATAAATTCTCCACACAGGAGGGATTCCTATACAGGATTTTTAAAAATGTGCACTGTATTATTAAGTATGCTGCCCATCTGAGCATGCTTAGGAATGTGCTAGTCTCTACTTGTGATGAGTTTTATACAAATATGAATATTTCTCTCCTAAGACCTCTGCTCTCTTTGATCAGACACTGCTCTGGGAGTTATCTCCCAGTCTTCTGCTTACTTTCTGCAGTAATAATCCTTAAACCTTTCCTCACTCTTATCTCTTTCTGTGCTAATTGGCTTTACACTCAGAAAGGGGAAAACCTGCAGCATTCAGTTACACACAAAACAACTTATTAGCTTTCTGCTTTTGAAGACAGTGTTTTGCCTCAAGCTCACAGTCCTCCTGCCTTAGGCCCTCAAATGCTGGGATGAAAGGTGTGCCCCAAGGCCTGACTTCATTCATTGTTCAGTGGGAAGCTTCACTGACACCAGACCCATATTGGATGCTAGTAGGAGTTCAGGATGAAGCCCTCAATATCTTGCAAATGTGAAAAATGATTATATTCCAGAGTAAGTGCTAGCAGAAAAAGTCATAGGAGTTGGAGTACTGAACTCAGTCACAGAGGATTTCAGAGACAGATGAGTGGCTCTTTTCAGCTATTACATGAGTAGAAACATATAAGGCAACAAAATAGAGTGAGGGAGAGTGACTGTCATAAATATAAAAATATGTTGCTGGGCGTGTAGCCCCAGGACAGCTGGGGCTACAGGGAGACCCTGTCTCAAAAAGACCCCCCAAAAAATGTATGTTTATGTTCACTGTCACTCACAGGGAACCTGGCCTTTCCTCTGTGTACTGGAATCCCTGCTGTCTCTCAGTCTCTTGTTCTCAAAGGGACACTAGTAGGATTGGATCAGATCCCATACAACCTCACTTTGCCACTTAGCCTTTTTGTTTTGGTTTTGGTTTTGGTTTGGTTTTACATTTTTTGAGACAGGCTCTCCTTAAAGTCCATGATGACATTAAACTCACTACCTTACCTCAACCTCCTGACTGCTGGGGATTACAGGTATGTTCCACCATGCCAGACAAACCAATCAGCTTTTTAAAGGGCTCAATATACAATCACATTCCCAGGTACTGGAAGTCAGGGGTTCAATGTCTGAATGGGGTGTCTACGTGTGTACATAATTCAGGTCATAATAGTTGTTGGCAGTAATTCCTTAATAATATCATCACATAGCCATGTTCAATAACCCTAGAGTGTCTACCAAATCATAAATTTAGCAGATTATATTCTCATGATGTCCCTTAACATGTTACTCTGTACAACCCTCCACTCCCCCAATTCACCCTAGTGCTGGATATCAAATCCAGGGTCTCCCTTATGTTAGCCAGGTATTCTATCACTGAGCTACATCCCCAGATCCATGCCTCTTTTGTGGAATAAGCTGGCATCGGGATCTAGAGGCTTAATCAAGATTTCGTTTTTTGGTATTGTTTTGTTTTTATTTTTATGTGTATGAGTGTATTGCTTGCATGTATATAAGTGCATCCATGTCGTGTAATGCCTTCGGAGGTTAGAAGAGGGCATTGGATCCCCTGGAACTGGAGTTAGATAGTTGTTAACTGCTATGTGGGTTCTGGGAATTGAACCTGGGTCTTCTGTAAGAGTAACCAGTGTTCTTTACCAATAAGCCATTTCTCCAGTCCCCAAGACTTCATTTGTTTTTACAAAATCATTTTTTATTTACTTGAAAACATATTTTATAAATATTAATAATATAAAAAACATCAAGAACATGTTTAATCATCTCACTTTAGTGTTCCTCAGAATGATCAATAACATAGACTTAGAAATTGCATTTTCTAAAGAGCACTAACACCTCCCTTGGTTCCCCAAAGTAACCAAAAGCAGGAAAAGAACCTGGTATCTCTGCCTTCATTTTGTAGCTGTGCCTTCCTCTTTGGGTTAGACTCTTAACTCTGATTGTAGACATGTTAGTCATTCAAGGAGTGCCTATCTACAAAGTGGTGAGGCTTAACATCTCATCTCCTTATGAGACTTCAGGCATGACAGGCATGGTGGTACATACCTGTTACTCCAGTACTTGGGAGGTGAAGGCAGGAACAGTACCATAAGTTTTAGGGAAGCCTAGTTTACATAGTGAGTTCCAGGCTTGTCAGGGTTTCAGAGTCAGACTCTGCCTCAAAACAAAACCAAAACCAAAAGTGCTAAAAGAACAGAGATCACAGTAACTAAGGTTGTTTGTTTTCGGTTGGGGGTTTGTTTTGGTTTTTTCACTTTTGTTGTTGTTGGTGGTGGTGGTGGTGGTGGAGGTATGGGTGCTGGTGGTGGTGATGGGGAGGGGAGACAGGGTCTTGATTTGTTGGACTGGTCTAGAATTCTCAGGTTTTAGTTACCTGGTCACAGGATGTTCAATATTCCTGCCAGAGCAGAGAAAAACATACCATTCCTCTGGAAGATGGAGATTCTATCTAGTGCATGAACTCCCTGTCAATTGTCTCACTGTATCCCATCCCCTTCGTTAAAAGCTGTTTGTGTCTTAGAATTGACAGGAAATTGGCAGGTCTGTCTACAACAGCAAGTAGACTTGAGGGAACCAATAAAACAGGCAGATGCTAGACTCCCTATGATAATGGGCAGCTGGACCACCAAGCTGACACTGAATCTGAGCAAGGGTTGAGCCTCAGTATAGTTTTACTGTAACGCATTAGCATAGTGAAACCTCAGACCAAAGGGGAGCTATAACTCAAATATAGGCACATTTTGAGCCATCAAGCACTAAAAGTCTCCCCACTCCTTTCTGGGAAAAGAGTAGCTATTTAAATCCCATAAAATAAAATGTAAATGTTTGTCTTTGGCTAATGGGATAGTCTGCTAACTTCATTTCCAGCTACTCTACCTATGAAGGAGTCTGCTGTGCTTTTCACTATTTTTGCTTCAGAACTGGTCTGTCTGATTTCTATCTGACACAAGACCAGCGCCCATAGAGATGGTGACAAATCCCTGTGAGATAGAGATTTGAAATGGACATTGCTTCTGTCTACAAGGCTGGCTTTTTGTTGTTGGCTGTTTTGTTTTTGAGGTAGGGTCTCACTTTGTAGCCCAGCCTGACCTAAAACTCACTACGTAACTCAGACTGGCCTTGGATTTGGCACCTGACTCAGCCTCCAGGGTGCTGGGATTACTGGCTTGAGCTGTCTAGGAGGCAAGGACTGACTTTAATAAAACCCTTCTACCAATTCTGTCTCCTAAGTTCTTGTTGAGCCAAACATAGGATTCCAGTAGCATAGGGACTCAAACAAATACTTGTACACAAGTGCTCCCAGCAGCTTTATTCACAACAGATTAAAAATGGAAACAACCCAAACACCCATCAACACATGGATGGTATCTGTATACAGTGGAATCTTAGTCATAAAACCACATTGTGGATTCATGTTACTGTTAGTAAAGTCTTGGGGAATCCCAACAAATCTAATCCACTCTATCTTTCCCATACAGAGCAAAGAAAGGTAATAGTAAAAAGGCAAGACAAAGATGATTGATGATAGGTAATGATAGATTAGATAGATAGATAGATAGATAGATAGATAGATAGATAGATAGATAGATAGATAGATGATATAAATGATAGATAAGATAGATGATAGAAGATAGATGATAGATGATATAGATGATAGATAAGATAGATGATAGAAGATAGATGATAGATGGACCGATGCAAGTGGAGACAAATTCTTATCACAACCCATTTGACATTTGCAGGACTAAATAACCATCTTTGCTCTCAGTAAAAACAGCTTCTATTTTTTTTTATTTCCATACAATTTGATGGTATTTGGATCCCCTCTC
This sequence comes from Nannospalax galili, assembly GCF_000622305.1. Lineage (NCBI taxonomy): Eukaryota > Metazoa > Chordata > Mammalia > Rodentia > Spalacidae > Nannospalax > Nannospalax galili. The sequence goes on along the minus strand of NW_008349841.1, from coordinate 577,876 downwards.
CTTCCCACACCTCCCCTAAAACTACATTTATTTGGGTGTGCATTTGCATAGGATTAAAGAACAATTTGCAAGAAGCAGTTCTTTCCTCTATCATGTGGGTTCCAGGGATCAAACTCAGGTTCTCAAGTTTGGCAGTAAGCACCTTTACCCACTGAGCTATCTTCACGACCCCAAAACCTGCTTCTAAATCTTGTTTCACCAAACAACCAGATTCACAAATGGTTACATATTTCAATTTACATAAAATATCAAGAATAGGTAAATCCATAGTATGAAAGCCAACTGGTTTTTATTTGCCAGCAAGAGGGAAGAACCTGGGAGGGGGAAAGAAAGGGTTCTTCAGGTTCTGTTATGAAGTCATGAAAATGTTTTGAAATGACAATGTGGTGACATAATTATTTTAAACGTTCACTTAACTATACGTTTTAAACGCTCTAAAATGGTTTATTTAGCTGGGCGTGGTGGCACATGCCTTTGATCCCAGCACTCCGGAGGCAGTCAGACGGATCTCTGTGAGTTCAAGGCCAGCCTGGTCTACATAGTGAGTTCCAAGACAGCTGGGACTACTGAGAGACCCTGTCTCAAAAAGACGAAAAAAAAAAAAGTGTATTTGATGTCCAATAGATATCCCCACAATTAAAATTAGTCCTCGATGATCAAAGCTGCTTCAAGGTGCAGAGTTACTACCACCAGATACTGCACCGTGCTCCGAAATTCCATTTTCTAAATTGTTTGCTTTTTTGAGACAGGGTACCCCTGTAGCCCTAGCTGGCCTGGAACTATGTAAACCAGGCTGGCCTCGATCTCACAGAGATCCGCCTGCCTCTGCCTGGGATTAAAGGTCAGGCCACCACATCTGGTGTTACAGTCCATCTTTGAAGGAAGCCAAGACAGGAACTCAAGGCAGGAACCTGCAGGCAGAGACCGTGGGGGAACACTGCTTACTCCTTGCTCTCTCTAGCTTGCTCAGCTATGTTTAAAAAAAAAAGTATTTCCTTTATTACTTTTATTGTATGTGTATGAGTGTAGTGCCTGCATGTGTGTAAGTGCTCATGGAGTCAGAGGAGGGTTGGGTTCCCCTGGAACTGGAGTTATGGATGGTTGTTAGCTGCCTTGTGGGTGCTGGGAATTGAACCTGGGTCCTTTGCAAGAGCAACTAGTGCTCTTAACCACTGAGCCATCTCTCCAGCCCCTCAAATTAATTTTAATCACATTACCACCAGCAACAGCAGCTGGTAAAGCCTCTATACCACACACACACACACACACACACACACACACACACACACACACACTGCACCGTGCTCCGGTGTAAATGTAAAAAAGATTCAAAAACTGACTCTGCCGGCACCTAGCAGACAGCGGAAAGCTTTAAAGTACTGAACTTGGTAATCACGTCACACAAAGGGAAAAACTAGCTCCAAATGTCCTTCCTCTAAAAATTCAAGCAAGAATCCCCGCTCTTGCTTGCCCTAGGCAAGTGGGTGAGGAATCTTTCAGCCTCCCTCGCACACCCAAGGCTACAACTAAGGCCAGAACCCACGGCGCTCCTCGTCCTGCCGGAACTTCCGGCCGCTCAAGCCCCGCCCCTTCCGCCCGTGGAACTGGCGGTTGGAGCCGTGGGTGGGCGTTGCGGCAGGGCCAGGCGCGGTCGGAGACTGAGGCAGGCTGCGGGCTGCTCAGGTGGGCGGGCCGGCGGCTGCAGGGCAGAGGGTGGCAGGGCGGTCGGGGTCTCGGGGCACGCGGCGCCTCCGGAGCGGCTTCCGGGCCCTCGGGGTCGCGCCGCGTGCGCTCGGGGAGTCTCGGGCCTGGGCGCAGCCGCCACTCGCCGTGTCCCGCGGTGCAGCTCGGCCTGCGCTTTACTGATAGGTATTATGGAAACTCGCGGGAATTGGTCGTGCGTCTCCGGGGTGGGTGTCTTGGTTCCCTGGAATCGGAGCCGTTGCCCACTGTGGTCGTGGCGCTTTGAGGTTCAGGCCTAAGTTTTTTTTTTCTTTTTTAAGCTTCTGCAATTGGAAGAATCCGGTCCTTGGCGAGAACAGTGTAGCCCTGCGGCCCTATTCAGAACGGGGTTCATTGCGCGTCCTTGCCACTGCGGCCCGGAGTTGAGCCGGAATAGCTCTCCCCGGATGCCATCTTTCGTCGCCTCCGCCCGGTGGGGGACGCGGCATCCAAGTGCTACTTAGGACTCCAGATACAGAAGTGATGAGCTAGGACTTTGGATCAGTGGAAAAGCAGATCAGAATTTTAAAAGTTAACGAATCGTCTAATGAAATCGGGTCGTAATGCTTTGCTTAAAAAAAAAAGTCTAAACCTAACTACAGGTATGAGTGGACCGAAGGTTGGAATATTGGAAGCTAAGGTTAAAAATTGAGAACAGGCTGAATTCCCATCTAAGTCTGCTTTCAGGTCCTTGCTCCGTAAAATAGAGCCGTAGATCATGTTTACAACAGTCGTCATACAGGTTCTGGCAAATTACATATGCAAGCAGAATGTTTCTAAGAGATAAGGCAATTATATGTTCCTTCTGCAATAAAGCCTTTTAAAGATGCGCCCTCCCATGTAATTTAGTGAAAAAGCCATCATCTCAGGTACCATGTTTGTAAGTATGTAGTGTATTTTCATATTCACGTTTACTGATCAGAACATTTTCATATAATTAAATTATTCCTGAAACCTATACATTGAGGCGTTTATAAAAATATTACCCCTGACTGCTTTTGGAAAGGGATCTGGGTACAATTCTTAGCACCTACATGGTGGCTAACAACCATCCATCCACAACTCCAGTTCCAGGGAATCTGACACCCTCTTCTGACCTCCAAGAGCATTGCACAACACAGATGCACTTACATTCAGAAAATATACACGTGAAATTAGTAATAATATTACCCAAACCACGATTTTCCTTTAGTCTGTATTAGCCTAAGCTTTGTGGTTACTTCCCTCCCAAAAAAGTTTTGCATGGGAAATCCTGTTTTTTGTCACTAGAAGTTGTACTTTAGCAAAATTGTGTAGACAAGAAACAGTAGTTGCAAAGAATTGGGCAAAGTATACTAAAAATATCCCTTATCACCGCCCTCAGAGCACCCATACATCATCTGTGGTTGACAGAAAGGATTAGAACAGTGGGCTTCAACTGTGGCCTCATCTAGTTCTGGACCCCATTCCAGACCAGAATCCAGAGGGTAGGGCATTGGCATTCTTGAAGCTCAGTAGGATACCTGAGTTTTTGTTTCCATTTTTAAATTTTCTTTGTTAAGTATGTTGCCTGTGGTTATAAGCGTGCCACCTGTGTACAGTGCAGTGGAGGTCAGAAGAGGGCATCAGATCCCCAGTTAGCTGTCATGTGGGTGTTCAGAACCAAACCCAGGTCCTTGGCAAAAGAAGCTAGCACTTAACCACTGGTCCATCTCTTCAGCCCCAGGATATTTGGTTTTAAACTAAGATGAGAACTTTGCATTAGAAGAAAGGTTTTTCAGGAATGTGTCTAGTTTTAAGGAAAAGGGAGCCATCTTGGAAATGTAGCCTGGGACATTTGGCAGAATATCTAGAGATTTTTTTCCTCCAATCAGGCACTTTTAAAACTGATTTGTAAAGTGAACTATATAGCTGTCAAAAGCCAATGGCAAGTTGTAGAATCCACAGGAAAAGGGAGAGTTGCAATATTGATGATAGAGAAAAAAAATTCATAAAACATTTTTTCTGTGGGTTTTTTTTATTTACTTCTGTGGGGTTGGGGAATAGGTAATGATCTGAACTTTCAAACTTTTGCCCTACCTCGTGAAAAGAGTAGTAAGTAGGTGGCTTAGTGCATTAATATTTTTGTAGCAGTATTTAAAAATGTGTTAGAAATGTATGTGCCTTAAGTTTTCTGGTAATTACAGAATAATCTGTATGGTTATGTGTTAACATGGGGGTCTTGTTTTTATTTCTGCAGGTGTGTAAGAAAGACATGGTTTTCACCCCATTTCAGCAAAGCACCTAAATTTTCTCTTCTTTTTGGCTCCCTATCATGTGCCACAATGGTAAGCTACAGCTTAGTATGTTTAAATTTGTGTTTTATAATATTTTCATCCTTCAGCACCATTAAGATAGTATATTGAACTACCCAAATTATGTAGCAGGCAGTCATATCAAAATCTCTAAAATATCTGGCTGAGAGGCTGGAGAGATACCTCAGTGATTAGTGATTAAGAGCACTTGACTGCTCTTCCAGAGGACCCAAGTTTGGTTACCAGCACCCATATCAGGCAGCTGACAACCCCCTGTAACTGCTCCAAGGGATCCAGTGCCCCCTTCTGACCTCCAAAGGCACCCACACATATGTGGCATGTACTTACACAGACAAAAATAATTGAAAAAAATCTGACTAGTGTCTCTCAGTTCAGTGTTAGAAATCACATCCAAATTTCACAGATAATCCATGTGTTAAAATTTGATTCTAAAAAAATAGTTGATTCTGGAGCTGAAGAGATGGCTCAGCAATTAAGAGCACTTGCTGCAGCACCTACATGACAGCTCACAACAGTTTGTGACTCCAACTCCAGGGGAAAGCTGAAGCTTTTGGTGTCCAAGAGCACTATACTCATATGCACATACCCACACATTGATACACATAATTTAAAATAATAAAAATAAATACATTTTAAAACTCTGTTTTGCCATATTTCTAAATCTTTGGCAAGGAGGTTGGGTATCAATGCAAATTATTGGGGACGATGGAGGTTTCTCATATTTTAGGTTCCTCTCACATTTGTGCACCAGTGGGGGAGGCGGGGCACATGTTTACATTTGGAGATGAGAAGATCTTCAGTGTCTTCCCTCAGACTCCATCACCTTTTATTTTGAGGTAGTCTCTAACTGTAAAACTTGCCTAGTAGCCTATGCTGGCTGCCCAGCAAGCCCCAGGGATTTGCTTCCCCAGCACTGGGATTATAAGTTTGTACAGCTACACCAGCTTTTTTTATGTGACTTTTGGAGATTGAATTCATTTCCTCATGCTCGTGTGGTAAGCACTTCCAACTGAGCTAATTTCCAAATTCCTTCACTTGCATATTTTTTAATTAATAAATACAGCCAGCTTTGGTGGCTCACACTTGTAATCCCAATACTTGAGAGGCTCAAGCAGAAAGATCTCTGTGAGTTCAAAGCCACCCTGGGCTACAAAGTGAGTTCTAGGCAGCATAGGCTACAGAGTGGAACTCTGTCTCTAACCTACCCCCAGTAAGGTAAATAAAATTAATAAAGTATATCCTTTATTTGTAAATGTACTTGCTGCCCCTATAATTGTAGCAGTATCCCAGTAATATATTTTTGTTCGCTACATAGTCACTAAACGTTCTTAGAAATTAGCATTTAACTTTTGCCATTAAGATTTTTAAAACCTAACTGACATGGTAGCAATGCCTGTACTCCCAGCCTTTGTGAGACTGAGGCAGGAGGATTGCCACAACTTCAAGGCTGTCTTGGGCAACAGGGTAAGACAATCAAAAGACGTTAAAGACTAAGGGGAGAAAATAATTTACAATTTTTTAAGATGATTCCCCATACCCCAGGTTGCCCTGGACTCAGATCCATCTCTCTTAGCCTTCTGAGTGGAATTATATGCATGAGCCACCATACTGAGCTTGTTTTAAACATTTGACAGGAAATAAATGAACAATACTTATCTTCTTCTCTTGGGATCTTACCTTCTATTTCTGCCTTGTTGGGAAAAAAATTAAGACTCATCACACCAGGATTCTTTTGTATCTGTGTATTAATGATACTGCTAAGTATTTGAAGGAAGAGTGATTGACAAGCGTATCACTCAAATACTGGCTGCTGACACCATTTCAGTAGTTCTTATGTACTTGTCATGATCCAGATACCCAAAACTGCCATTTTCTTAACTTATCTTAAATACAATGGGGGATGGAGGAGAGAAATGAAGCAGTGCACTTGTTTCAGAAAGTGAAGCATAAGTACTTAATTAAGGATGTTAAGTATTTATTAAACTTTTTTTTTTGTCTGAAAACAACTCATGTTGCCAAATATTCTGCTTTTTACAGCAGCAAGCCCTAGAGCAAGCTTTGGATCGAGCAGAGGTGAGGCATGACTAAGTTACATATTGAAATGGTGATGTCTGTAACTGACAGAAATTCAATTTTAAGAGATTTTTGTAATCTTCAGAGGAATGTTTTAGGCTTAAGTATGCTAACAGTTTTGCTGTGGATTAAAAATTATTTAAACAAGGGGCTGGAAAGATGGCTCAGCGGTTAAGAGCACTGACCCAGGTGCAGAGGTGCAGAGGACCCAGGTTCAATTCCCAGCACCCACATGATGGTTGCGAACCATCCTTAACTCCAGTTCCAGGGGAATTAGCCGCCTTCTGACCTCCACCCCATTGCACGACAAGGGTTCACTCACATACATGCAGGCAATACATTCATACACATAAAAATAGTAAAAATATTTTTAAAAATTATTTAAACAAGATCATAGAATTCCTAAGATGGTTTTTCTGTTTTGACAAGTTCTCCAAAATACCTTTGAAAATAGGATCATTGGGGGCTGGAGAGATGGCTCAGTGGTTAAGAACACTGACTGTTCTTGCCGAAGACCCAGGTTCAAATCCCAGCACCCACATGGCAGCTAACAACTGTCCGTAACTCCAGCTCCAGGGGCTCCAACAGCCTCTTCTGTCCTCCACAGGCATTGCACGATACGGGTGTACTTACCTACATGCAGACAAAACACTCATACATATAAAAATAATAAAATATTTTTTTAAAAGGATCATTAGATGTGTAATTTTAATATATTTATAGAACTTTACAATTTTTCTGTCCAGTGAAATTACAGTTTATTATACTGAAATACTATGTTCAGTCTTAGTGCAGTTTAAATTTCATTTGTTTATATAACATGTATTTACATGTTAAGTAGTGGTTTTTTTTCCTACAAGGTACAACTTAGCATGTGTCAGAGATCCAAGTGATATTTTAGCTTGTACATTTTAGATACCCAGCACTTCATACAGTTAGTTGTTTATACCAAAACAGTATCTAAGCTGATTTCATAAACTTTTCTTTTTTAGTATATCATTGAAAGTGCTCGACAGAGACCACCTAAAAGGAAGTATCTATCTAGTGGAAGGTAAGACTATTTAATTGGTAACATCTTAGAGTCAATGAAATATGGTAGTCCCCACTTACTGTATTCTTACTTGGTATTACAAATGTTGCAAGTTCTAATCTGGAAATTGGAATACTCTAAAATCTGGAACTTTGGAGTCCTAGTGGGATGTCACAAATGGAAATTTTCACATCTGACTTCATGGGACAGATTATCATTGGTATGCTGGCACAGTAAAAATATTGTATAAAATTGCCTTCCTTGTACTTCTGTAAATGTATCCGGAATGAGTAGTTTTTGTGCCTGTACTGTGGTCCAAAAAGCTAAAGACGTCTAAAACCCTTCTCATCCCCAACATTTTAGATATGATAGGGATACTCGGCCTGCATTAAGAATTCCTAAATTGGCCCAGGCATGGTGGCATATACCTTTAATCCCAGCTTTTAAGAGGCAGAGATAGGTAGATCTCTATAAGTTTGAGGCCAGCCTAGTCTGTATAGTAGGTTCCAGGCCAGTCAGGGCTGCATATTTTGATAGAACTTCTATCTTAAAAAATAAATTCCAAAACTGGTATAAAGTATCATATCCAACCCCATCTCATCTCCAGTTTTCAGATAATGGCACATGCCTATGAATATTCAGAAGGCAAGAGCATTGCAAGTTTGAGGCCATCCTCAACTAAAAAAGAGAGACCTTGTCTTAAAAATGGCAACTGCAGAACCTGGAAAAGTTGCTGCTATTGTTGTTTGCATACCAAGTGGTATTATTGGTCTTTTTATAAATAGGTACACACATAATTTGGATTTTGGAAACTTTAGCTATGCTGTCAACTGTGAAAAAGAATCCCAGTTTACTATGTTGAACTGGCATTATACCAAAATTAACTATATTAATCTAGAAACATTAAACTTAATTTTTTTGCCATTTATACAGGAGTAATGCATTTTATTAAATACATAGTCTCAGCTGTGGGGATTTGGTTAGAGAAATTATTTAACAAATCATTTCATGATGTTACTTACATTATATACTTTTTTTTTTTCCTAGAAAGTCTATATTCCAAAAACTTTATGACTTGTATGTTGAAGAATGTGAAAAAGAACCTGAGGTTAAGGTAAATAATTGATTTTTTTTAGCCTTAAGGCTTTTGAGCTATGGTGGAAGGAGGAAATTTAGAGTTAACATTTGATGCAGTTAATAATTTCTATCTTTGTGGTTGAACAAAGTCTAGTCAGTTCTTTGACCCAGTGCCCTGAGTATTCTGGCACCACATAGAGCCCAGTTGCTGAAGTAGCACTGGAAGAGCAACAGAAAGGCACAAGCTGGGTACAGCTCTCATTGATTCTCCTTCTGTGAAGTGATTTGTAACCTGAAGCTATAACCTGTTTCTCATGAGTTGACTGGAAAGTCAAAGCTATTACAAGGGCATATGGGAAAATGAATTTGGTAAGAAAATAATCTCGTGACAGTATCTACTGTTGAATAGAAATTGACCTTTTTTTTTTTTTTTTTGGTCTTTTTGAAGCAGGGTGTCCCTGTAGCCCCAGCTGTCCTGGAACTCACTATGTAGACCAGGCTGGCCTTGAACTTACAGAGATCCACCTGCCTCTGCCTCCCAAGTGCTGGGACTACAGGTGTGCACCACCACGCCCAGCAAAATTGACTTTTTTTAAAAGCAAAGTTAGAGTTAACTAAGAAAAAGATTTTGTGTTGTGTTGTTTTGTGTGTGGTTTGATTTGGTTTGGTGTGGCTTGGTTTGGTTTGGTGGTGTTGTTTTTTACTGTGTTCCCCTGGCTGGCCTGGAACATTATGTAGACCAGACTTGATGGTAGATCAAGAATTTATAATTCTTAGAGCTGGCCTTCAGCTCACCTGCTTATGCCTCCTGAGTGATGGGATTAAAGGTGTGGGTTACTACATTTGGCTTTAAGAAGTTTTAGTAAGACTTAAGCACTAATATTGAGTGGCCACACACCACCTAGAAAGTTAACTTGTTAAAATATTTTGACCTTTCCCAGTTAAAATTTGTGCCTTATGGAACTGAGTATAGTGGATAGGTGAGTCTCTGTGAGATGGAGGCTAGCCTGATCTACATAGCCAGTTCCAGGCCAGCTGGGGCTCTAAGAAGACCTGGTCTCAAAAAAAAAAAATGCCTTAAGGATTTTGTAAGCTTTCATTGTCTTTAATTTATAAGTAAATAATATTTTAATGTTTAAGCAAAAAATAGTGGAATTTGAGTAATATCCAACCTTTAAAATCTTTACATTTGAAAAACATGACTTAAATTTTAAGATTATGAATAAATCTTACAGATTGTTTTCCATAAGTTTTATTCATGTATACATAACATAATAAATTGCACATTTAAAGTATACCTTTAAAAAAATTTTAAGTATAAATTTTCATATATTCATGAAACCATCACAACAATCACTACAATGTATGTATCTGTCATCTTAGTGATAGAACTAAGATAGGTAAGATACATTTCACAATTATAATTATACAATAATACATGTTTTAAATATAATTATTTAGATTTAAGATTTTTTTTTTTTTTTTTTTTTTTTGAGACAGGGTCTCCCTGTAGCCCCAGCTGTCCTGGAACTCGCTATGTAGACCAGGCTGGCCTTAAACTCAAAGAGATCCACCTGCCTCTGCCTCCCGAGTGCTGGGATTAAAGGCATGCACCACCACTAGGGCTGGAACATGGCTCGGTGGTTAAGAGCACTAGCTGTTCTTGCAGAGGACCTGGGTTCAATTCCCAGCACCCATATAGCAACTAACTTCAGCTCCAGGGACTCCAACGCCCTCTCTGACTGCAGGCATTGCACAACAGAGGTGCACCTACCTACCCATATGCACACAATATACTCATACACATAAAATAAGAGTAAAACTTTTTTTTTTTTAAAGAAGATTCTAAATTGGAGTCCACAAACCACTGTCTTTGCATGTTTTTATAAATTTTTATTGGAACCTAACACACCTGTTGGTTCATTTATTTGTGTCTGGAGTCGGGTGGGGAACCATATTGAAGCAGCTTTTTGTTCTATAACTCAAGCTGGCCTGGAACGTGTGATGATTTTCCTGCCTCAGTCTTTCGAGTACTTGGATTAGGGTTTATGTATTTTCTGTGGCTACTTTTAAAAATTAGCAAATTGAATAGTTGCTATAGCCCACAAGCCTAAAATGCTATCTGCTATTTAAGAACCAGGTTTCCAGCCTCTTGTCAACTCATAAGGAGCAAATTTGTTTTCTTGAAGACGTGCATATACTACACTGAATTTTCAAGGTTTTTGTTGTTGTGTTTTCATTTTTTGTTTTTGTTTTTATTTTTCTGAGAAAGGGTCTTGCTGTGTATACCCCAGGCTGGTCTCAAACTTGGAATCCTTCACCTCAGTCTCCCCAGTACTTAAGTTACAAGCATGTTCCCCAACTCCCAACCCATATCCTTGTTTTGTTTTCTGGTTTTTTTTTACATTACAGTGCTTAGAAATTGTTAAGGTGTTTTTTTTTGTTTTTTTTTCATTTTCAGATTACCTAGTGTTTTTATTCTATGTTGATGATAGATGAAGAATTTATCATTCTTAGGGCTGGCAAGGTAGCTTAGTGAATAAAGGCACATGTCCCTAAGCCTGAGGATCCCCAGGACCCACATGATAGAGAGAACTGATTTCTGCAGGTTGTTCTCTGACCACATGCAGGCTGGGATGTACACATGCCTTTCTCCCTCCCCAACACACAAATAATTTTAATTTTAAAATTCTAAGACTTGCTAATTCCTGTTTTACATTAATAAGTTATATATTTAACATCAGATTTTCAGCAATTTGGATTTTTGAGATGCCATAAAAATAAATATATTGACTCATATCTTTCCTAAGATACAATGAGATGAGTTGTTAAATCTTTAAGTAGTTGTCATTCAAAACCATACATTTGGGACTGGAGAGATGGCTTAGCATTTAAGAACACTAGCTGCTCTTGCAGAGGACCTGGGTTCGGTTCCCTGCACCCATGTGGCAGCTAACGTGGTATCCAAGGGATCCAGTGCCCACTTCTGACTCTTACAGATATTGCATGACACAGATGCACTTAACACACTTGCAGGCATTATACTCATACATGTAAAATTTAAAAAAATATATATATATATTTTTTTGTCTTTTTGAGACATGGTCTCCCTGTAGCTCCAGCTGTCCTGGAACTCACTATGTAGACCAGATTAGCCTTGAACTCACAGAGATCTGCCTCCTGAGTGCTGGGATTAAAGGCGTGTGCCACCACGCCCAGCAAAAATTATTTTAAAAATATTTTTAAAAAATGTAAAATTGTGGATTTTATGTATATGCATATTTACTGATACACAAAAATGATTTTAAGGTGGTTCTTAAGGAACCATTGCATTGAATTTATAGGAAATTAAACTATTTCTTATTATCAGATATTTTTAGGTTCGACATTTCAGCTAATTAGAGTTGTTGAACGTGTTTAGATCTAATTAGACTACAGTATTGAAGAAATATGAACTTGTTACCATACAGTTAAAGAGAATGAACTCAATTCTTAATTTTACTTAAACACGTAGCATGTTTTATATGTGTTTTTATTATACAATTCTCATTTTCTCTTTTTTTTCTTCTTTCTTTTCCCCCTCCCTTACTTTGAGACAGAATCTCACTGTAGATCAAGCTGGCCTGAAATTCACTGTGTAGCTAGCCCTGGCTGATCTTGAATGTATGGTGATCCTCCTGTCCCAGCCTCTCAACTGCTGGACTTATAGGCATGAGCCACCATGCTAGTTTTTTTGGTTTGTTTTGTTTTAAAGATGAGGTCTTACTCTTTAATTTGGTCCAGGCTGACCTAGAACTCATAATTTTCCTGCTTCAGCCTCCTACTACTTACATCACATGTATATAACCATCACTGGCCAGTTTATGATACGGGTTAATGTATGTAAAACATGATAGTGGATCAAAAGTATACATTGCTAGCCTGTGTACTGTGGTTATAGTATTGTGAAAATTCCCCATGTATTCAGGATCATAATGTGGAAGGAACATCAATAGATGGATTCATATCTGATTTTCTTAAATCATAGCATTCATTTTCAAGGTTATGCTATAATGTTTTCATGAACTTTACCTCTTTTTAAAGCAGAAATTAAGAAGAAATGTGAACTTGTTAGAGAAGCTTGTCATGCAAGAGACTTTGTCATGTTTAGTAGTCAATCTGTACCCAGGAAATGAGGGCTATTCCCTGATGCTCAGGGGGAAAAATGGATCAGGTAAGACCTTCCAAAATACACCTGCTACAGAATGGTTCTGCTTTTAAAAGTTAGCTTCTTAACTTGCTCAGGGGGTTATCCTGATAAAAAACAAATTCCTTTCCTACATTTCTCTCATGAATTTTGCTACAATGTTTAAAATGCTTCTAGTATGTAGATTATCCTTAACAGAACATGCATTTGAAAAGTATTGAAATTGATTATGTCTATTTTTTTGTTTATGTGTTTTTTTCTTTACATTTTATTTATTGTGGTGGGAGGGTGGGCATGTGGAGGTCAGAGGACAACCCGCTATAGTGCATTCTCCTCTACCATGTGGGTCCCAGGGATTAAACTCAGGTTGTCAGGTTTATTGATATGTGCCTTTACTTGCCAAGGCATCTTACCAGCCCTGATTATTTCCTTAAGTTAATTGATAAAAGAGAGGCTGGTGAGATGGCTCAGTAGTTAAAAGTAGTCTTGCTTTTGCAAGAGGACCCAAGTGTGAGTTCACAGTTGCCTGTAGCTCCAGTTCCAGGGAATTTGATGCCCTTTTCTCACCTCCACAGGCTCCTGCATGCACACACACACATAATAAATAAGTAAATCTTTTAAAAATTATTTAAAAATAGGGGCTGAAGAAATGGCTCAGCAGGTAAGAGTAGTGACTGCTCTTGCAGAGGACCAGGGTCAATTCCCAGCACCCACACAGTAGTTAACAACCATCTGTAGCTCCAGTTGCAGGGGTTCTGGTGCCTTCTTCTGACCCACGGTCATTACATGACATGGGTGCACTTATACACATGCAGGCAATACACTCATATTATTTTTTTCTTTTTTTTTTTTTGTTGTCATTTATAAAACTCATTACCCATAGTGAGTGAGACAGTCCACATTTTATTCACAGAAGTTCTGGTTAGGGAATATGTTCCTGGAAAGAGACACACAATAAAGCTCTTTTTACAGATATTATACACATATCTTAAGTTGCTGAAGCAAATACATTTTATTTTGATTTATGTGCTTGTTATCTGCTTCCAATAATAGCTAATTATAGAGGAGTTAGACACACCTGAGGAAGCAACCATCAGGAATCACTAGGGATGTGATTGAAAATGACATTAAAACTCTCTCCCGAGCTGGAGAGATGGCTCAACAGTTAAGATCACTGTCTGCTCTGCTCTTGCAGAGGACCTGGGTTCGATTCCCAGCACCCACATGGCGGCTACGAACCATCCTTGACTCCAGTTCCAGGGGAATCCAAAGCCCTCTTCTGAACTCTGTGGCATTGCACGACATGGGTGCACTCACATGCAGGCAATACACTCATACACATAAAAAAACTTAAAAATTTAAAAAAAAAAAAACCACTCTCCTATACACAGAAGAAATGAAAGTTTAAAGAAGATCAAATATTTCCTCTGAAAAGTTCCCTTTCGGTAATGTATTTTCTGCAAATCCAATATGCTACCATCAACATGGTATCATTTATTTATTTAATTTTTTTCTTTCTTGTACCATTAAGGCATTTATTTGTGTATTGGGAACTTTGGGTTGCTTTGCTCAGTGGTGGGGGGGACAGCTCCAGGAACAGAGAGACTGATCAGTACAGAGTAATGACTCTGGGACTTGAGCTTCCCAATAAACTACACACCAAATTTATTCTCTAACAGCAAGCTTATATACCAAAGAGGGGCTAGTGGGTACATGCCAGGTCCAGGATGCATGTAAAGTTCACTTCAGAAAAGACAAAGGGTGCTCATATTATGTGTTATGTGTCACATAGGTTGATCAGTCCTTAACGTCAGCAGAGGGTCGTTTGTACAAGACCAGGGGAGTGTGTCAGAGCTTATTAACTAAGATGTCTTAATTTTAATTACACACATACTTGGTGTTATTGATTAGGCTATTTTTCACCTCTAGATCAAGGAAGTCAAGGTGTTTTTCTCAGAACAAAGAGACTAAACTTTTAACCTGGCCAGCTGCCTTTTGCTAGTCATTGCAGTGGTCCACATGGCAGGGCTGTAGAGGCACTGTTTTCAGTGCCTCACCCCTTTTAGCAGAGGCTGCAACCTATTCAAAAGTACATGCCTAACTTGTCCCGAGTTCAGCCATCTTGGTCTCCAACATTTGTGCTTTCCAGATTTTTTTTTCTTTTTTTTAACTTTAAAATTTTTTTTATTGACAGTTTCATACATGAATATAAGGTGTTTTGATCAAATCCATGCCTACTCCCTCCCCTCCAACACCTCCCATATCTCCCCATCACTTTTTCACAACTTTGTATTCATTTTCCCTCTCTCTCTCTCTCACTCTCACTCTCACTCGCTCTCCTTTTTAATGGAGCTTTTTGCTGCTCTAATATTCCCATCTCTGAAGAGGTAACCCTAAAATCTTTTAGGGGTTAGATTAAAGCTCCCAAATCTTTTTGACCTTTTAAAAGAGTATGTTGCTAAGAGGTCCAAGGACCTTTTGACTTTTAGCCAAGAAACTGGCTACTTTGAGGGGGGGTGTCTTTTTATTCTAACTGCCTAGCCAATTCCTACCTCCTATTCTTATCACACCATCCTCTGAAGAGGTTACCGAAATTGCCGATAGGGAATCAAGACGCAGACCGCTCTGGCTTCTTCCATACTGAACAGGGACGCAGGGTGAGGCAATTGGGGTACCCCCTTCAGGTGGGTCAATCTAAAAGACTCCCAAATTGTGTAACCCTTATCTCTAGGGGGAAAAGAAAGTCCTTGACTGGTGAATAGGAGTTGTGAAGAAGTAAAGGCAAAAGTAATTAGCATTACAAGTTCTAGATAGGAAACTAGTAAAAAGTCAAATGTGTATACCAGTCCATTGGAATTTCTTGACGAGAGCTTCCAAAAGCATCCCTCTATTGGGTTCCTCCTCATTTTTTTGTCTGCCAAGGCTGAACTCGAGATGGTCTCAGGATTTGTTTTCAGGCACCTCGATAGCTGTTGGAGTGGCTAGAATAAGTGTCAGTTCCCTCTCAAAGGCTTCTAGATAGAGGCTGAAAACAAATTTATCCATCATTTTAGAACAATAGCTGGTTGTCTCCCTTAGCTACAGGTGGGCGCTACAGTAATGGAGACAAAAGAAAATCATCAATGAGAAATAATTGTCTAAATAACTTTTTATGTGACCTTAAGCCTAATGTCTGGGAAGTATAATCCCTAGAACTCTTAAAGAAATATACTGATCACTTTAATCTTTGTTTATACTTTCCTTTTGGGTGTTTAAGACTGTACATTTGGCCCAAATAAACCAATTTATTTTTACACTTTTGGTCATTTGAGGATCTGTTCCTCAGGGGTCACATGGACTTGGGAGGAGCCCCTGGCTCCTTTCTTTCACCAGTTCCATCTATGTGAAGATAAGTCAAAGGTCCTGCTTGACCATGGCTGGCTTTACTTGGAGCATGAAGGAAATGTTTCCTCTGAGTTGATCTCTTCTTTGTAGACTGGACACTGGTTCAAGTCCATCTGGTGGGGTCTGGCCTCCCTGAACAAAAGGACAGAGAACTCAGCACAGTTACAGGACATTTTGAGAGATGCTCTATAGTCCCCTGGAACTTAGTCGACCTTGGAGGGCAAGGGGCAAAAACTGTCCTTTAAGTCCCTCTGATCAGATTAGTATAGGCCTCAAAGTATGGTTGTTAAATATCCAAGAAAGTTAGTTCCACCAGTCTGGTACTTTTAATTACCATGTACTACGTAGATAAAACTTGGACAAAAACCAAACATTCTCAGATAAATCTTGACCAGGGTTCAAGTCTCAGCACACACATGGTAGAAAAAACTTGGGCTAAAACCAGACATTCTCAGATAAACCCGTTGACCAGGGTTCAAGTCTCAGCACACGCATGGTAGTTAACAGTCATCTGTAGCTCCGATTCCAGGGGATCTGATGCCTTCTGACCTCTACAGGCATTGCATGACTCAGGTGCACTTTCACACATGCAGGCAATACACTCATACGCATAAAATAAAAATAATAAATTATTTTAAAATTATAAATAAAGTTAGGCGGGTGTGGTTGCTCATGCCTTTAGTCCCAGCAGAAGCAGGCGGATCTCTGAGTTCAAGGCTGGCCTGGTCTACATAGCGAGTTCCAGGCCATGTAGGGCTACAGGAGACCTTGTCTCAAAAAGACCAAAAAAAAAATTATTTAAAAGTAAAGTCAATTAATAAAAGATAAATTTTAAACAATTGCCAGCATTTTTTTAAATTGCTGTTTGTATTTTAAGATAAAGTATTTTAAGTTGTGCTACATTTTTAAAAATATTTTTATTTTATGTGTATGAGTGTATTGCCTGCATGTATGTGAGTGCATCCATGTCATGCAATACCTGAGGAGGTCAGAAGAGGGCATTTAAAAATATATTTTATTTATTATTTTTATTTTATGTGTATGAGTGTATTGCCTGCATGTATGTGAGTGCATCCATGTCATGCAATGCTGCGGAGGTCAGAAGAGGGCTTCAGATTCCCCTGGAACTGGAGTTAAGGATGGTTCGTAGCCACCATGTGGGTGCTGGGAATCAAACCCGGGTCCTCTGCAAGAGCAGTCAGTGCTCTTACACACTGAGCCATCTCTCCAGCCCAGTGTGCTGCATTTTATATAACATCTAAACCCTTGAAAATTTAACAAATTTGTTGCCTTTGAGTAATTTATATTAAAATAGTTATTAAAATATTAGACATTGACAATATTTCTAAAAAGAAACTTCTAGTGCTGTGACTATGAAGAGTATTGAAATATAAATATTCTTAGATTTCACTAAAGAAGCATCTCAAAATTTGATATGATGATAGTAATATGGGTTCTACCAGAAACTTCACTAGTTAAGAATTTTATTGGCTGGCACTTACTTACTCCTATCACTCAGGAGGCGGTGGCAAGTGAATCTCTTAGTTCAAGGCCAACCTGGACCACATAGTAATACCCTGCCTCCCAAAACAAAAAAATAAAAAAAGAATGAATTTTATTTAGAAGTCGAGAATAAAGCTTAGTTGGTAGAACACTTACATAGCATCCACAAAACTCTAGGTTAATTCCCACCACCACATAAACCTGGCATGGTAATTCCTTTCCTGTAATCTCAGGACCCAGGAGGTAGAGGCATTGGGATCAGAACTATTTCAAGGCCAGCCTGGGCTACATGAGACTTGATCTGAAGGGAGGTAGGGAGGGTGGGAGAGAAAGGAAAGGGGAAAGGAGGAAGGATTTTTTTTAAAGATTGTATCATTTTTTAAATTATGTGTATGTGTGTGTGAGTGTGAGCCCAGGTACCCATCAAGTTAGAATGTTGGAGCCCCTGGAGCTGGAGGTTCTAGAGGTTGTGAGCTGCCGTGTGGGTATTGGGAATAGAACTCAAGTCCTCTGCAAGAATGGTTCCTGCTCTTAACAAACAGGCCCTTTCTCAGGGCCTTAAACATGCTCAGCTAGTACTCCACCACAGAGCTATATACTTAAAAATATAAATTTCTTATATTGAAGTAATTATAAAATGAAACACCAAGAGAATGTTGTCTAAAATGTGACCATTTTTTAAGATGAAGTATCAGCTTACTACTGTTCTGATTTCCAGATTAGATCAATAAATCTGCATTGAACTTTTAGTTTCATTGATGTTGGACTATTACAATGTTCTGAGTACTATTGGCTGTGATTAGAATAATTTTAAGCCAGATAGTTTCCCATGTGTTTGGTTTATTTTTCTATTCTGGTTTAAAACTTTACAGTTAATAAGTGTTTTAATAATGTGATGTGATTCACTTACAAGACTGAAAAAAGGGTATTGGGAGTGCCCGATGCCATTTAAATCATACTAATAACTTTTGATGAGCCTAATCATTTTTATAACTTTGTTTTCAATTTAAGATTCTGAGACCATTCGACTGCCTTATGAAGAAGGGGAATTGCTTGAATACTTAGATGCAGAAGAATTACCTCCTATTTTGGTTGATCTCCTAGAAAAATCTCAGGTAAAAAACTTTTCTTTTTAAAAGTATCCCACTGAGCACAGTGGCATGTGCCTATATGTCCCAGCTACTCAGAGACTGAGGCAGGAAGATCTTGAGGCTAGTAGTTTGAGGCCAGTTTTTGGCAACAAACCAGGACCCTCTTTTTAAAACATAAAACATACAAACATATAAGCAAACAAATAAAATGTCTTTTTTTCTTCTTCCCTTGTGGCACTGGGGATCGAACTTAGGCCCTTATATATGCTAGGCTACCAGTCTAGCACTAAACTATACCCCCAAACCCATTTGTTAGATGATATGTATACATACATAACATTTTTAGCGTGTGCTTTTTTCTTTTTCTTGTTTTAAGACAGGGTCTCACTTTGTAGTCTGGCTGCCCTGGAACTGGTAGTAATCTTACCTCAGCCACACCCAAGTGCTAAGGTTGTCAATCTGAGCCACCACACATGCCAGTATACTCAATAGTGCTTAGAGCATAAAATGAGGCATTATACATTGCTGTGTGAAAAATGGTTTGTTGTGGTTTACCTTTTTGCTGCAGTGAAATGTACAGATGTAGTCAGTTCTTCTAAAATCACTGTAACTGATGACTTAAGTCATGAGTTGAAATCTTCCTGCAATGAGGAGAAATAAGCTGTAAAATGAGAACTTTTCTTCCTAGCACTGTCGACCAGCATTCCTACATCTTTCTCCACAGTTGCTCTTTGTTTTCCTATTAACGTGGATAAATCCCATTCATGAGGCATACTCCCCATTTGTTTTCTAAACCTTTCCCTTCTTGTGGCTTATATCCGTAGCCTTCTTCTCTGCTTTTTTCTTTACTAGATATAGAATGCAAACATACTGTGCTCACAACTTTAAAAAAAAAAATCCTCTCCTGACTCCTTTGTTTTTCAGCTGTTGATTTGTAATTTTCCTTGCTACACCACATTCTTTCCTCCACTTACCTCATTCAGCATTATAACTTCAGCTTTCTGCAGAAGCTGCTTTAGGCAAAGTCACAAGTGATCTTATGACATAGAATTATTAGTCACTTATCCTTATCTTAGTCTCACAGAAAAGGTCAGTATAGCCAAGCATAATGGCACATGCCTTTAACTCCTAGCCATCCTCAGCTTCATATTGATTCTTTAAAGTAAATCCTAAAATAATAGAGTAGAGATTAAGGAGGTATGGTTGTTTGTGGGATGTGTATTGGATGAATGTTACTTGAGATTAAAGATCCTGGGAAGATACTGCTAATAGCCAAATGTTTAATTGAATTGATTAGAAGGGTTGTTTTTATTAACATACATTAGAGAAAGAACTGGTATTTTCCTAAGGTAGCAGTATATGTATGCTGTATACAGTTGTAAGGGAGGTAGCAGTTAATGTAATTAACAGGGCTCAGGTATCAGCATATAATGTGTTTTAGACTTTGGTGGTAATGTCTTTTGAAAATATCCTGCTAGAAATGGTATTCCAAATAGTTTTAAGCTTCCAGTTATTAATAAGGAAGTAGTAAAAGACATAGCTTAGCTAAACCTTCCCTTTTTTGTTTTTGTTTTTCTTTTTTGTTTGTTTTGTTATTTTTTTTGAGACAAGGTCTCCCTGTGGCCCCAGCTGGTCTGGAACTCACTATGTAGACCAGGTTGTCCTGGATTTCAAGAGATCTGCCTGCCTCTGCCTTCTGAGTGCTGGGAGCCACCAAGCCCAGCCTGATAAACCTTTTTTAATGTCTTGTTCATTGTTAAGATTATTAATAGATCTTGATCATAATATAAGTAAAATCGTTTTGAAGAAAGTATGCACATGATGAAGAAAGCTAAGTAGGGTTAATTCCTAGATTAACTACTATTGGGCCTACTTGGCAATAAGGTAAGAATGATATGATTTCTTTTATATCATTTTGTATTTGTGCACAAATAGCTATAACTGGTATAAAGTGCCTAAACATAGTATTGTGGGATCTGACAGTTTGGTTATCATATGAGAGAGGTGAAAGTAGATTAATAAGATTTGTGCATCTATAGTACTATAGTGAGGCAAGGCTAATAGGGGTGTTGGACCTTCCCTGATACTGCTATTAATAAGCCAGAGTTTGTGTTAAGAGATTTAATTTCTCATTTATTATATACATTTGTTGATGTCATGAATTCAGATTTACACCAAATCATGTCTAGGACAAATCTAATGTCTCTCATAATATTTTTATGGGAAGGCTTATAAAGCTCCAGTGTTAGCACCTGTTCAGCTGTGTCATCGTCCAATGACAAGAAATGACTGCCATTCCTATTCTTCCTCGTCCAGTATAAAAGTTGAAGAAGAACCACATAGGGTGGTGCACCTCTTTAATCCCAATGCTCGGGAGGCAGAGGCGACAGATCTCTGTGAGATCGAAGCCAGTCTAGTCTATGTAGTGAGTTCCAGCCCAGCTGGAGACCCTATCTCAAAAAAAAAAGTAAAAAGGGTTGTTGTTGTTTATAACTAAAGGAAAGTAAATATAGTAATATAAGTAGATTCTTAGAAATTAGTTAATGCTTAGGCCTGAATTATATATTTTTATATATATACTGCTTTTCTGTTTTCTTCACTTCCTAATTGTCACTATATACACTATATTCTACTTGAGCCACCTTTGTCCAATCACCTTTGCCACCTTCCCTGCCTGCCTTTGCTAAAGCATACCAAGCTTATTCCTACTGTTTGTAATGAGCATGGGTGTGTGTGTGTGTGTGTGTGTGTGTGTGTGTGTGTTGTGTTGTGTTTTCTTGAGTCAGGGTCTTATGCTAGCTCAGGCTGAACTGAAACTCACTATATTTCCCAGGGAGATCTCCAACTTGTGGCAGTTTCCTGCTTCAGCCTCCTGAGTGCTAGGATATCAGACATGAGCCACCACACCCACCTTGTTACACATTTTCATTTGCTAGTCCTTCTGTCTGGAATTATCTGTCTTAGATCAATTCTTGTGATTCATATCTCACCACAGAGAAGTTTTTATCTGATCATACAACCTAAAGTAGCCCCTTCCCATTTTATTTTGCTTAAATCATTCATCATTATCTAAAATTATGTTTAGCTGGGGGTGGTGGCGCATGCCTTTAATCCCAGCACTTGGGAGGCAGAAGCAGGCAGATCTCTGTGAGTTCGAGGCTAGCCTGGTCTCCATGCTGAATCCAGGACATCTGGGGCTACAGGGAGACCCTGTCTCAAAAAGACAAAAAAAAAAAAAAAAAATCATTATAACATTTATTGTCTGTCTTCCCATGTTGAGAGCAAATGTCATCTGACCACTGTACCTGTGAAACTTCTTAGCTATTGCCTGGCACATTATATTGGGATTGCTTAGTAAATACTTGTGTAAGAATGAGCAGAAGTATGAGTGATAGATAATGTGATGACACTGTTCAAAAGTTCTAAGTGGATGAGAAACATGATAATGAACCTTGGCAAGTTATAACAAGTAATAAGGTTCATTACAATTGTGATGCAACATATTTTAAATTTGAATTTATAGTTAACTTTCCTCTTATTAAAATAGTCTGTAAATTTTGGAAATTTTAAAAAAGCAAATACAGTAGTTATGTCTAGAACCTGACATTCTGGCTGAGTTTATTGACAGTTTATAACAATGTCAGACTTTATAACAGTCATAGTTAGCAAAGTAACAACATACCAACAAGCTTCAGAAGAACTACAATCCCAAGGAGCTACTGGAACTTTACTAGTATATAAATGCCGAAGGTAACCTGTTGACTTTATTAGATGTCAAAATCAGTCTATAGCTAGAAACTTAACAGTTTTAAATTGCTTTTTAAAATATGACTATAAGGGCTGGAGAGATGGCTCAGCAGTTAAGAACACTGACTGTTCTTACAGAAGACCTGGGTTTGAATCCCAGCACCCACATGGCAGCTAACAACTATCCATAACTCTAGCTCCAGGGGCTCCAACAGCCGCTTCTGTCCTCTGCAGGCATTGCATTACACAGGTGCACTTACCTACATAAAAACAAAATAGTCCTCTTGAGTGGTTTATATAGTAATATATTCACCAAAGATCTATTGAAAATATGAGAATGGCCAGAAATAATGAGTAAGAGTTTAAAGAATGTGAAACATTTGATACAAACTTGCTTATTTAGGCTTTTGAAAAATGATACTTACCTGAATGTTTTTTTCTCAAAACAGGTTAATATTTTTCATTGTGGATGTGTCATAGCAGAAATACGTGACTACAGGCAATCCAGTAATATGAAATCTCCTGGGTACCAAAGTAGACACATTCTGTTACGTCCAAC
Organism: Nannospalax galili; assembly: GCF_000622305.1. Lineage (NCBI taxonomy): Eukaryota > Metazoa > Chordata > Mammalia > Rodentia > Spalacidae > Nannospalax > Nannospalax galili. Next base: position 555,210 of record NW_008349841.1, on the reverse strand, counting down.
AATGCAGGTGTGGAATGTTTAACTAGGAAGAACTGTTTTTTTGTTTTTTTTGTTTTTAGTTGAATTTTTACTTAGTAGAAATCTTCATATATATATATGTGTGTGTGTGTGTTTAAATGTTTTTAAATTTCTTCTAGACTTTAATCTGTGATGTTCATTCAATAACAAGTGATAACCATAAATGGACCCAGGTACTTCCTATTTTTAAATTCGAAGTAGACAAAATAATAGTAAGAAAATTAATGAAAAGCTGTTCTCTGAGAGCTTTGTGTGTGTGTGTGTGTGTGTGTGTGTGTGTGTGTGTGTGTGTGTGTGTGTGTGTTGTTTTCCTGCTTGTTTTTATTCGTATATTAAGTTGGACTCTTTTGTGAAAAATCTAAGATTCTTTTATAAGCTTTAGAATTTTAAAATCTCTATATATTCAGGAATCCCTCAAGGAGGTGTTTATAGTTCATTAAGCTGACCTAATAAACCTAATGTGAAAATTGGAGTTTTGGGTTTTTTTGTTTTTTTTTTAAATCCCTTCCCAAACAAAAGCTTTATTTTTACAATGAATATACAGTAATTTTTTTGTCATTCAAGATTCTAAAACTCCAAGCATAGCTTTTCTCCCCCCCCCCCCTTTTTTTCTTTTTGAAGGCAAGGTTTCTAGCCTATGCTGGCTTAGAACTGATTGAGATCTTCCTGCCTCAGTCTCCTGGGTTCTGAGAGTAAAGACATGCCACCATACCTGGCATAACAAGATTTCTCTTACCAATGACAGAAGCTAATTAACCCATTCGTTCTGACTCAGCAATGTATATGAGATACCCAGTCACAAATTGTCAATTTCTTAAGCTGAGGATTGTTAAACAAAGGAGAGTATATAATTATTCTCCATTCCCAAATAAATTGTATTTTAGGTAGCCAAATAAATATTCAGTCTTTGAATTTGACTATTTCACATAATATATACAAATTACTGAATTTCATTAGAAGTTTCTTTATATTGTTGAGTTTACACACTAATGTTCAAACCTTAGTTAATACATTTTACTTTAATCTTTAACAAAATTCTAGGGAATATTTCTAGATTATATGATGTGTATATTTACTTTGTTGAAAACATTCTATTAGATACTGACATACACTCCTGGTGCATTTCAGGAAGACAAACTTTTGCTTGAGAGCCAGTTGATTCTGGCTACAGCTGAACCACTGTGTCTTGATCCTTCTGTAGCAGTAGCATGCACTGCAAACAGACTGCTTTATAACCGGCAAAAGATGAACACTCGCCCAATGAAACGGTAATTGTCAACATTTATGTGATATAGGTAGCTTTAAGTTTTGCTAACCACAGTGTCTTTTCCTGCCAGAGTATAAGTGCTCTGATTTTTTTTTTTTTCACTTGAAAGATTTGTCCTGACATTGTATTATAGTTTTGTGCATTACAATTTTCTAGTATTCTCTGTATTGTTATGAAGTGATAACATTTTTTGTAGAGTTTTAAAGGACCAACTCCCTCTAAATTGTAAACCTGTTCACTAAAGGGGTTGTTGTAGTAGAGAAAAGACCAGATATGGACAGGGATAATTCTTCATTAGTTCCTAATACTGAATAACCAATTTAATTTTTGGTAATTGGAAACAACTTGTAACTTATATGAGTTTTGAGAAAATATCATAAGTTTAGAAATTGTTTATAAACAAATGCTATTTTCAAATAAATGAATAAATGTGTTCTTTCTTGGTACTAATAATTGAACCCATGGCTTCATGCATGCTAGCCAAGCACTCCACCATGGAACTACATCCCTAGGCCCTAAATGTCTTTTACAAAGCATGGTAATTTGTCTCTAAATGTTTTAGCTATCTCTTAATAAAAGATTGCATATTGATTTAGGCTATAGTTAAAGTTACTGTATCTCAAGACAAACACATTTTATAATTCTACATTTGAAAAGGCTATTTGTGATTTAATTTTATAACTGATGCTTGATAGTTTAATTCCATTTGTTATTAGCTTATTAGCTTTGTTGAGTTCCAATCTCTCAATACTTTAGGTGTTTCAAGAGGTATTCCAGGTCCTCTCTGAACCGGCAGCAGGATCTCTCTCATTGTCCTCCTCCTCCTCAATTAAAATTACTTGACTTCTTACAAAAAAGAAAAGAAAGAAAAGCGGGTCAGCATTATGACCTCAAAATTTCTAAAGCAGGAAATGTAAGTTTTTGTTTTATTTTATTTTTTTAATGGAGTTTATTATGCTGAAAAGTTTGCCTTGTTTTAAGTTGGTGTAATTATATTTTTTTTAATTTTTCAGTGTGTAGACATGTGGAAACGGAGCCCCTGTAATTTGGCCATACCTTCTGAAATAGATGTAAGTTAGCTTATGAAATGCTTTTTCCTTTCAAACACAGTTCTTAAATTTTATCATTAGGTAACTAAAGCTGTGAGAAAACAATGTAAAAAAAAAATTTTCTTTTAAATAAACTCATTTTAAGAAGCTGTGCATTCTTCACTTTTAGCTATGTAAATTTGTTAGTTTTTTGAGACTGGGTCTTACTCTGTAACCCACATTGGCCTCAAACTTGGGACAGTATTCCTACCTCAGTCTCCCAAGTCTAGAGATTAGAGGAGTGAGCCACCACATTTAATTACATTAGAACATACCGTGAATAAAGCTCTGTGTTTAGAGTAGGAATGATAAAACAATTTCAAAGTGTGGAAAAAATAGGGCATATTTCCATAATGTACGTGAAATGGCTGTAATATTTCTATGTGTGTGTGTGTGTGTGTGTGTGTGTGTGTGTTTTGCCTGCATTTATGTAAGTGCACCTGTATGTGCAATGCCCATGGCGGCCAGAAGAGGGCATCAGATCCCCTGAAACTGGAGTTACAGAGGGTTGTTAGGTGTCATGTAGGTGCTGAGAACCAAACCCAGCGTGTGCTCTTAATCACTGAGCCATCTCTCCAGCCCCTTGTTGAGCAATCCTGTATTTCATTTTCCTGTTTCTTTTGTAGTCTGATTTTATTATTTACTCAATTCTTCTTTCAGGTATTTATTGTATGTGTGCCTGTGCTCCACGGCACACGTGTGCTAGTCATAGGACAACTTGTCAGGAGTTCTGTTCTTCCTCCCAGGGACTGAACTCTGTTTGTCTGGCTCAGCAACAAGCATCTTACCCACTGAGCCATCTTGCTGGCCCTTACTCAGTTCTTATGAAAATTAGTATCACATATTTTTTGCATTCTTTCCTAGCTAACACATGGATTGTTGTTAAAATGATTTTTTAAAAAATCAATACACAACTCCAGAAAGAAAGCTATATTGTCTTTTTGTTGCATGTGTGAACTTCAGGGAATGTATCCTGAGAACTGATGTTTAGGGTAAACTGTACAAAAGATAAATTTTAGCTTTGGAGGAAAGGATGGATCTCAAAAGCAGTACTTGCCAAATTTTTAGATAAAAACAAATCACCTGTAGAGTTTGTTAAATTATAGATCCCATTCAGTGATCCTGGGCTAGAGTTGAGATGCTGCCATGGGGCCCACAGACCACACTTCTAAGTAGCAAAGCTTCTGTTAGTTTAGCTCATCAGCAAAACCATGTCAGTTAAACATACAGGTTTCAAGTGTATGTTTATATTTACTTGGCTTGTGTCTCTAGGAGATGAAAAAGTCAAGAGCTACCAAGTAGGTGAGAATATTTGGTTAACACAAATTCTTAGGAGCTAATATATGGACTATATCCATCTAGAAAGTAAAAGAGATTGAAACATTTTCTCATTGTTTTTTTTATTTTGTTTCCTTGGTTTAGTTTGATTCTGTTTTTTGGTTTTTTGTTTTTTTTTCTACATTTTCCTCTTTGTGGCGGGGGCAGGCATGCAGTGCACATGCCATCGCACTACCATACATACCACTCAGAGGACAACTTAGAGGAGTCAGTTCTCTCCTCCCACCATATGGGTCCCAGGAATTGAATTCAGATTGTCAGGCTTGATGGAAAGCAGTTTTACCTGTTCTTAAGTATTTGGTGATACTGGTAATTCAGGAATTCTTGTGTTAATATTGTTTTATTGTTGAATTGTGTAGGTTCTTGTTCTCTTTGGTCAGAATACTAATTCCATTTTATTTGGTGTCCTGATTGTTTAGGTGGAGAAATATGCTAAAGTAGAAAAATCTATCAAATCTGATGACTCACAACCAACAGTCTGGCCAGCCCATGTAAGTAATATTGCCAGACTTTACTAATGATACTGTTTGCTTGTCAAATGTGGTATGTAGCCAAGGATGACTTTGAGCACACTGATCCTTCTCCCTCTACTGCCCAAGTGCTAGGATTGCAGGTATATACCACCATACCTGGCTCACACTGTTGTCTATAATCCAGGATCTGAATTTATTAAACATAAAATTGCTTTTTATGTATAACTTTGGAGTTCCTATGAACTTTAAGAAGAAGTATTTTGTATTTTATAAAATACATTTTCCATTTTAAAAAGTTTAAACAAAGTTTAATACAGAACTTTGTTTTTATGAGCATGCCTATAAACTCAGATCTTGGAAGCCAAGGCAGGAAGATTATAAGTTGGAGGCCAGCCTGGGCTACATATGGAGCTATTGACTCAAGAACCTAAATGAGTGTCAGGTGTAGTGGCACACCCAATAATTCTAGAACTAGGTAAGCTGCTGCTGAAAAATTACGAGTTTGAGATCATCCAGGGCCACATGGTGAGAACATGTCTGAGAAAAGAAAAAACCCACATTTTTATTTTGGCTGCATGTTGATAGTTACCACTTACTTTGTATTTCAAATTAGTATATTCTTTTTAAAGTGTTTTTGAGACACAGTTACTGCATGTAGCCTAGGCTTGCCTGGAATTTGCTATATATACAAGGCTGACTTTGTTGCCATCCTCCTGCCTCTGCCTCCTGAGTGCTGAAATGATAGGCGTTTGCCACCATACCTGACTTAAAGATGTCTCTTAATGGAAATGTTCTAATTTTTCTCATGGTAATAACTTATTAAAGGGAAAAATTAAAATAATATATCAGATAAGCTCTAAGGGTGAAATAAGATATTTTGCACATAGGATATTTTATATGTCTCCCTCATGACAAAAACATTTCTGCTTTCAAAGTTTATCTTTAAATTGTTAAATTTTGCAATTGTATGTCCAGTATATGAATTCTGCCATATTTCTCTTAAGCTTTATTAAACATTCCATTGGAACTCATCCCAAAGAACCATATAGGAAAAAAAGTCTTAACCAGTCCTGCATGAGGGTTTTGGTTATAGGCTGAAATACCTCGTGAAAGTCATTTAGCCTCTTCATTCAATTCCTATACCTTTAATGTGGAAATTGTTGTGGGACTCTGTCTTTTTCAGGATATAAAAGATGATTATGTGTTTGAATGTGAAAGTGGTAATCAATATCAGAAAACAAAGCTGACCATATTGCAGTCAGTTGGTGATCCACTTTACTACGGAAAAATACAGCCATGTAAAGCCGATGAAGAAAGTGACAACCAGATGTCCCCATCCCAGTGAGTTCTGTTGAATATATGTAATGGACAAAAATCAGACATCCAGAATTTATTTAGAATTACTGATGAACTAACTGCTAATGAATGGCAATTTCCCTTTGGGGATTTATTGGTTATTTAATATACCTATTAGTTTTGACAGTGGATGTAGATAAAGTTAAAAAGTAGTTACCATGTTCTCTAAGTTATTTATAATTATAACAATTTCTTTTTAAAAACAAAAAAACATATATCATTGGGGCTGGGGAGATGGCTCAGTGGTTAAGAGTACTGGCTACTCTTGGAGAGGATCCAGGTTTGGTTCCCAGCATTCACATGGTGGCTAACAACTTTCTATAACTCCAGTTTCAGGACACATGATGGCGTCTTCTGGCCTCTGGGCATTGCATGACATGGGTGCACTTGCATACATGCAGACAATAACACTTATATACATAAATTTAAAAATAATAAAATATTAAAAATGAATGGGGCTAGAGAGATGGCTCAGTGATTTAAGAGCACTGGCTGTTCTTGCAGAAGACCCAGGTTCATATCTCAGCACCCACATGGAGGCTAAGAACTGTTTATAACTCCAGTTCCAGGGGATCCAATGCCTTCTCACCATCTTCTGTCCTGATCCCTATGAGTTTGAGACCAGCTTGGTTTACATAGTGAGTTCCAGGCTAGCTGGGGCTACAGGGAGGGCCTGTCTCAAAAATTTAAAAAAAAAAAAAAGGGGGGAAGAAAGTGATTGGAAAAATGGTTCAGTAATTAAGAGCACTTGCTGCTCTTGCAGATGACCAGGGTTTGGTTCTCAGCATTCATATGTCTGCTCACAACCAGTTATAACTCCAATTCCAGAGAATCTGACGCCCTCTTCTGGCCTCTGTGGGCATTGCACAGCATGGGTGCACTTACATATATGCAGACAATACACCAATACACATAATGAAAAAACAAGTATTTTTAGGAAATTTTTTTAGATAAATAAAAATAAAAACATAATTTTTATGCTAGCTTTGAAAGACATTCTTGGGGTTTCCTTGATATATTTATATGTTAGTTTATATAGTTGATATTTTAAAATGTACATTTTTAGTGCAGGGTACTAATACTTAGTTTCTGTTTGTTTGTTTGTTTTTGAGACAGGGTCTCACTCTGTGACCTCAGTTGGCCTGGAAATGACTGTGTAGTCCAGGCTGACCTCAAATTCACAGGTGTGGCATGTTGAAGCCACATTACGATCATTCCTTAATAAAACAGCCTAACTCTTAACATCCATTTTTAAGGCCAAGAGTAGACTCAAACTGCTGAGAGCCTGTTCCTTCAAAATTCTCTCAGAATTCTGTTCTCAAAGAAAGGCTAGCTGGTTTATTGAAAAAGTACATCCATCATGAAATAGGAAAGTGAAAGTCAGACCCTTACCAGAGAATCTGGCCCTTTCTCAGCCCTACTGATTTAGAATAGCATACTTCCAATCACAAACAGACATTATTAATTTAATCCCATCTATTTCTCTTGCAACACAAATGGGATAATTATTTCATTTTCAATTAAAAAAGTGCTGTTTGCAGAGCTCTGATATGTAAAATATGCCTACACACATTCATACTATCTTGGGTGGAGGGCAAGGAAGGGTCCAGAGGGATTAAGGCCATATGACCAGGTCACAAGAGGAGCACATGGCTCAGTGAATTTGTCTACATTATAAACAAGCTTAAGATTAGCTTTGGTTGCAAGGTTAGGTAAAAGTCACTTATCTAGAGTGTGTCCATATTGTAAATAATCATTCCAAGTCCCTCCTCTTTGTTTTGTTAGTGAAGAAGTGTGTAAATGTCATTCTAACACACAGAGATCTGCCTGCCTTTGCCTCCCCAGTGCTGATAGTTTTGATTTTATGATTAGTTTTATTTTTTAAAATCACATTCATACTGTTTTGAAAAGATGAAAAAGAGCTCAAAAAATGAGGGGAAATAGTAACTATGTCATTGTTGTTCAAACCTTTACCAAAATAGACATGAAATTAGTGTAAAAAGATGGATTTTAAAGTTATTTCGCCAGTACCTTGATAAAAGTCAAGAAAAAATAGCAGAAATTCCTCAGCCAACAGCTGTCAGCTATTTTGATTACTTACATTTCTCTTCTGAAGACACACTGGTCATTTTAAATGTATCAACATTTAATGCTTTAACATTTCTAGAACACAACAATATAATAAATTCTCCCTTGTAAAAAATTAAGTTTAAATCACAAAATGACTACTTTGATAGGAAGAGAATTAAATTTTTTGACATTACTTTAGAAAGGTGCTGCAAATGTTCAGTGAATGTTGTCTTCAAAATTCTTCCATATTCAAAAATTACTATGAAGTGGTGGTTTTTTTTTAATTTTTTAATTGAATTTTTGTGTATTTCATACAGAAAATCATCTTTATACCCCTTTCCCCTTAGGGGACCCTCCCATAACCTCCCCCACTGGATTTCATACCTTCTGTCATTTGTGTTACGGCCTATCATGTAAAGTTAGTGTCCCCAGATGTTCCTTCCTTTAAGATCAGCTCATTCTCACCCAGCAGTAATCAGCTGCCAATAATTCTTTGACTAAGATTGGGGAGTGCTGTTCATTTCCACAGTTCTGTGCTAGGTTTTTGTCTGCCTAGTTTTGCATGCATCTTGTGTATACTGACACTATTGCTGTACATTCATATGAGAAGAGTCTCAGGCACCTGTAGGACTGTTTCTGTATGGTCATGAACCACCTCCCTGGCTCTTAACAGCCTTTCCACCTCCTCTTCGGCAATGACCCCTGAGCCCTGGGTGGGAGGATTTTAATATAAGAGTCCTGTCCAAGGACCCACATTCTGCAGACTCTTATTCTCTCCGTTTTGGCCATTTGTGACCTTTTGCGTTCCTGGACCTCTACTGCATGAGGGAGCCTCATTGATGAGAATTAAAGGATGCATTAGTGTTCTAAATCCCTTGTTCTATGTTCCATGAGCCTTGGGTGTAGAAGTTGCATCCTAAATGTGCCACTTAGGCTTGGGCAATTCATAGATTGTGTATGACAGTTGTGGAACTCTGTAATTATCTCTGTCTCTTGAAAAAGAAGCTTCTTTGATGGGTGGTAACTGGGATACTTGTCTGTAGATTTAAGGATCCATGTTAAATTTGTCTAGGGATGTGACAGCCTTGGAGTTTTCTCTAAGATCTATGACCTCTCCAGCTATGTGTATTTGGCTAGATTTATAGTACCACATATGTGTTTCCTCCCATTGAGTGGGCTTTAAGTCCAATTAGGTTGCTGTTGATTACTCCCAAGATAAAAGTGCCACTACTACAGCAGTGTCATTTGCTGTGCTGGTCATTGATGTGGTTTTTAGGCCTTGAAGCTGGGGTTGGACCATTGAATGATGTTCTATCTTAGCAATTTATGAGATGCTCTCCAAAGCTATAAGAGCTTTCAGGGGAGGTGACTTCCCGGTCAGTTCTGCGCCATTGCTCCAAATCATGTGTCCAAAATATGTCCTTTCTTCAGCATTAGGGTCTTAATACCAAGTTCTGGCAGGTAAACAAGGACTGTGGCAATATGGGAGTCTTTTGGACTACATTGACCAATAACTCAAAGGAAAGTTTCTCCTGTCTGGCACTGTTTCTTGTTATGTAGCCTTCAGCTATACACATGGACTCATGTAGTGATACTGTATGTGTAATTTTGCTATCTATGACACTTTAAGATTGATTTGCATTAACTGAGTTTTTCTTCTACATTTTATTTCAGCTCTTCCACAGATGATCATTCAAATTGGTAATTAAAAAAATAACTACTGTTTCAATCTGTTAAATTATAATGCTAAACGTTTTTTAAAACTTGGAAAATATATTTGTTAGAATTGGCAATATACTTTCTTCCTTGTCTAAAATAATTCTAAGGTCCTCTTATGTACATTACAATAATGACTTCCAAAGACCTTTCAGTAGTTTAGTGATTTATACAAGTATATAGTAGTACTTGGCAATTTTTAGTACAGATTGTATAATGATAAATCATAAGCAGAATAAATTTCCCCTAAAGTAAATCAGCCAAATTCATTATTTTATGATGTAAAACTTGAGCATTGTTTCTCAAATTTAAATGTTTTGTTTTAAATTTAGTGATGAGTTGATAGATTTAAATGAATTTATATTATGATGCCTAAAATATGAAAGATTTCAGAAGTAAACCTAGGACTTCTTAAGACATGCTTATCTAATACCTCGTCTCTTTCTCACTAACATTTTAGGTTCATTATTGGATCAAAGACTGATGCGGAGAGGTAAAATATATTGGCATCTTTATTTTTGGTCAAGATGGGTGTGAATTTCATCTTTATAAGATAGAAAGTTCTGTATTGAGAATCTTGAAAATTGATTTTGTTATGCATTTGACAGAACATAGCCGTTCAATATCTTAGGTCTCAAATCACTTAATAAAAATTGAGGTCTTTTCTAACTTTAAGATCCTATTGATTCTCAGAAAATACAAATGTGCAAAGATAATACATGAGACTTAGGAATCACTTTCATGGGATAAGATTTGGGGGCACATAATTCTTCTTGATATTTTGATACCCGGCATGGTTTTTCACATACTTAATAAAATAGAGCCAGGTGTGGTGGCACACACCTTTAATTGCAGCACTCAAGAGGTAGAGGCAGACAGATCTCTGTAAGATCAAGGCCAGCCTGATGTATATAACAAGCTCTAAACCCAATAGGGCTACAGGGAGACCCTATCTCTCCCCCACCCCAAAATAAAAGAGAGAAATAATTAAAGACTAATGTTTAATATACAGTTCTATGCTAGATAAGAAAACTTAGATATCTAAGAAAGATGATTTCAAAGTGAATTTTCAACCTGAGTTCTAAGAGAAAAGCAATGAGAAATTTTATTAGCTGTAAAATTATCCCTATGTATAACTTCTGTGTAACCAAGGATGACCTTGTATTAGAAATAATATCTTTATA
>NW_008349841.1:538651-544662 GCF_000622305.1 Nannospalax galili | reverse complement strand
TTTTAAGCATGACTTTGTCTTTTGAAAAGATTAGAAGAATAGTCTTTTTTTATTACATTTATTTATTTTATTTGTACATGTGTGCCCATGTTTGTTGGCCAGAGGACAACTTCCTAGAATTGGTTCTCTTCTTCCTTGTGGATCCAGGGAGCAAACTCAGGTTGTTAGGCTTGGTAACAAGTACCTTTATCTGCTGAGCCATCTCGGTGGCCCAGAATGCACTTTTTTTTAAATGTATAGGAGTGTTTTACCTGCATATATATAAATGCACCTGTGAATAGGTCCAGGGCCCACAGAGGCCAGAAGGTGTTGGATTCCCTGGAACTGGGTTATAGATGGTAGTTGATTTAGATGTTAAATCTGGCAGAACTTACTTTTCTAGTAATACCATTACTTATTTCCTATATGATTTTCTTTAAGACCAGGTTAACAGGGGCTTGAGCAATGGCTCAGAGGTTAAGAGAACTGACTGTTCTTGCAGAGGACTTAGGTTCAGTTCCCAGCACCTGTATGATATCTGATAACTGTAACTCCATTTCCAGGTGATCCAGCGCTCTCTTCTGGCCTACACAGATATTGCACAACCTGGGTACACATATATATGCTTGCAAAATTCTCATACACATAAAATAAATATTTTTTTAAGACAAGATTAACCAATCCTTGCTTTTTTTTTTTCCCCCTGATATTTCAGGGTAGTTAATCAGTACCAGGAACTGGTCCAGAATGAAGCCAAATGTCCAGTGAAGATGTCACACAGTTCTAGTGGTTCAGCCAGTCTAAGTCAGCCTTCTCCAGGAAAAGAAACAGAAGTATGTTTCATTGTTACTACTTTTTGTGTACCTTGTTTCTCAAAGAATCCGAGAAATGCTAAGGGTCACATTTTGAAAGGCAAGAGAATTGTACTTTTGATTTTACTTTTTTATTATTCAGCTTTATGACTGAAAATTTCAAAAGTGCTTAAAGATAAATACATGTAGAATGAATACCTGGGTGTTGGTCATCTGACATGAGCAGTTATTTTCCTGTGGAAGATAGGTAGAAATGGGTGGAAGGTTTTTCTCCATCCTTGGCTCTTCCTCGGACTCTCACACCTTATTACTCATGTTATATTTTATGAATGTCATGTGAAGCTTTGTTCCTTTGTAAAAGCTCTGATATTCACACTTACCAACCACTCAGAGTACTTTACAGTTATGTTGTTTTTTTCTAGCAATTATAATGGTATTTAATCTTAACTAGTATGTTTACTATTACTCTTCAGCAGCCTGAGACCACATCAGTTCAGTCTTCAGTTTTGGGAAAGGGAATAAAACATCGACCCCCACCCATCAAACTTCCCTCAAGCTCAGGAAATAGCTCCTCAGGTATTAAATCAGTCCTCAATTTTCAATAAGAAACATCACACAATCAACTCTTTTTAAAAACTTGACTCATTTTTATTGTGATATGTCACAGAATTTGAATTATGAGTCTAGGAAATAACTTTCTTAAAAATTGTCTATATGTGTGTTGGTCTGTGTGTGCATGTGTGCATGAGACTGCAGGTGCCCTGAGGCCAGCGATACCATCCCTCTAGAGCTGGAGTTAGTGGTAGTTGTGAGCTGCCTGGTGTGGGTGCTGGGAGTTGAACTCAGATCCTCAGGAAGAATAGCATATACTATTAACCACTGAGCCATCTCTCCAGCCCCAGAAATAACTTATTTTTATGTATTTGTGTGTGTCCATGGAGTGTATGCTCACATGTGCATGCCTTTTACATGTGGCGTTAGAAAGGTATCTGGTGCCAGGTGTGGTGGTGCACACCTTTAATCCCAGTACTGGGAGACAGGCAGGTGGATGTCTCTGAGAGTTTGAGGCCAGCCTGGTCTTCATAGTGAATCCAGGCTAGCTGTGGCTACAGGGAGACCCTGTCTCAAAAAGACAGAAAAAAGAAAGATACCTGGTTTATTAGGTACATTCTGGGATCTGAGTTCTGATCCTTATGATGGTGTGACATATGCTCTTAGAACTGCTGAGCCATCTCCTCAGCCTAGGAGCTAACTTTTATTCTTCTTTTAGGTAACTATTTTACACCACAACAGGCTAGCAGCTTTCTTAAATCTCCAACTCCTCCTCCATCTTCTAAGCCAAGTCTTTCTCGGAAATCATCCATGGATCTCAATCAAGTTAGCATGCTTTCTCCTGCTGCCCTGTCACCTGCCAGCTCATCACAAAGTGAGTCATAATTTAAACTCTTACTTAAATTTTCAAAAGCTTTTGCATTAGTGTCTCTTAAAACAGCTTTTATTCAATCCATGAATAGTGAAATCTAAATGTACTGTGTATTCAAAATGTATAATTTGCAAGACGCTTCAGGCAGAGTTCTTGTTGATTCGTATGTATTATGTGTTGTAATTGTATTTGTTTTTCTGTATCTGTGTATACACTCTGTGTATTTAGGCTTATAGCCTATACCTCCTTAAAAATTAATCTGGTCGGCTGGGCGTGGTGGCGCACACCTTTAATCCCAGCGCCCGGGAGGCAGAGGTAGGCTGATCTCTGAGTTCAAGGCCAGCCTGGCCTACATAGTGAGTTCCAAGACAGCTGGGGCTACAGGGAGACCCTGTCTCAAAAAGACCAAAATAGTAATAATAATAATAATAATAATCTGGTAATAATATTCCAAAATTATTTTTGCAGTTTACCATAGGGTCATTTTACATAGTATATAAATTATATGGCTGTTGTGAAAAATGTCATAAGAGTAATTATTGAAGATCGTATCTTTATATGTATAGGAAACGAACTAGTGCCAAGCTGGTAATATAATAAACTGAAAACAATATTTTAAAACATTCCTACACTCTTCTATAAGTTATTTACTAAAATGTAATGATCCAAAGATAGTAAAATATAATTTTTACTTCTGGATGCTTTTTTAAAGTAGAGGTAATATAAGAATGCTAGATTAATTTGAGAGAATTTCTTCAAATTAATACCTGAGTATTTTACTAATTTGGGAAGAAAATTCCAGTTTTTTAGATTTTTTTATAGGTAGCTAGTGTGTGCTGAAAGCTTCAGTACCCTGCACAGTGATAGGACGGTCTTCGAATTAGATATAAACATCTTCATCTTGATAGCTCAAAAGGTGTAATTTTTCTGCCTTCTTGTTTTGCACAAAGAAAAATACATAAATTTTCTGAAAGTCTTATTCACACTTCTTATGTTGTGGGTATGGATTGTGGTGATCTACTGCACACAGTTGTTGCTTTAAGTCAGGGTGGAGTGACAGCTTCTGGACATTCACATTTCTTTCCTTTCTTTCTGCAGGACATGAAAGCTAAAAAAGAAAACACCTCAAGAGCTTTTGGTTTTATTTTTTTTATTTTACTTTTTGTTTTTGATTTTTTTTTTAAGTTGATAAAACTGTGCATACTTCATTCACAACAGATTTTCTATACATTCTACATTTAAACAGAAGTACACAGTTACTGTTAAAGATGCAGTATTATCTATAAAATAATTGCTTTATTATTCCTTATAAATTTGTCAGGATAAACTTGATGTGGTAGGAATTTAACATAGGTGCCAAAAATTGTTAACCTTATGTAACTTACTAAGTATGTTCACAGCTTATCGCAGACTGTTACACTAAATAAGCAGAAGCAGTATTTTTTTTTAATCTTGGATTAGTGAAATCGCAAATAACAAAAATTAACTTAAATTCCTTTTCAACTGTGTAGGCTAAAGGCAGCATGTAGGAAACTAACTTCTAAGTGGGTGTTATGGTAGAATACAAATGTCTATTTTTATTGTTACTATAATAGCATCTCTAATGGGGTTTTTAGGTGATATACTGCATCCTTAATTGTAATTGAGTGTAGCGACACTCATGTATTGTATAGAGAGTAACACTTGCAGTTAACTGCTTTAAAAAAAAAACTGGAACAAATTTGTCAGTGCTAAGTAAGATTCCATTAACCTTATTTTTAAAAGGACTGGCCATTTATAACAAACTAGCAATTTTTATTTTTCTCAATGAGCAGGATCTGGAACTCCTAAGCCATCTACTCCTACACCAACCCTTTCATCGGCCCCACACCCTCCTGATGCTCAGAGCTCAACTCCTAGTACCCCTTCAGCCACCCCAACTCCCCAAGATTCAGGCTTCACCCCTCAACCCACTTTGTTAACTCAGTTTGCTCAGCAGCAAAGGTCTCTGAGCCAGGCAATGCCTGTAACAACCATTCCTCTTTCTACCATGGTAACATCTATAACTACAGGAACCACAGCCACCCAGGTCATGGCAAACTCTGCTGGACTTAACTTCATCAATGTAGTGAGTTCTGTTTGGTAAGTTCACATTGATATCTTGATCTTTTTTAAATTTTTTATTTTTTTAGTTTTATGAAAGGAAGAATAAACTATGTATTATACCACAGAACAGTAGGTATGATGGACTGTATCTGTTTCACATAAATGGTTTAATTTTAGTGATTTTCTATTACTTGTATTAAGACTATTTCATATTGGGTGCTGGGGAGATGGCTCAGCACTTAAGAACACTACTGTTCTTGCAGAAGACCCGGGTTCGAATCCCAGCATCCACATGGCAGCTAGCAACTGTCTGTAACTCCAGTTCTAGGGGATCCAACAGCCTCTTCTGTCCTCCATGGGCATTGCACAACACAGGTGCACTTATATACATGCAGACAGTACATGCATACACATTAAATAAAAATAATAAAATTTTTTTAAAAAAAAAAAGAAAGACTATTTCAGGGCTGGAGAGATGGCTCAGTGGTTAAGAGCACTGGATGCTCTTACAGAAGATCGAGGTTCAATTCCCAGCACCCACATGGCAACTACGAGCCGTCCTTAACTCCAGTTCCAGGGGAATCTGATGGCCTTTTCTGACCTCTGTAGCATTGCACAACATGGGTACCCTCACATACATGCAGGCAATACACTCATACACATAAAATAAAAATAATAAATAAAATTTTTTTTAAAAAAAAGACTTTTTGAAATATATTGATAGTTGCCTAGATTTTCTTTCTTGTCCTTTGCTGCCATCACTTGTATAGTGCTTTACTTTTCAAAAGTATTTTAAAATATTTTAAAATTTTAAAAATATTTTAAAATACTCATTGGTTTCAGCTAACCTTGTCAACTTCAAAAACTAAAATACTTGGCCTAGAAATTGACTTTACTTTGAAAAAAAAAAAGATCACTTTTATTTTCTGGAGGCTGAGAGGGGCATTAGCATGCCATAGTGCTCGTGGAAGTCAGAGGACAACTTGGAGGAGTCGGTGCTTTCCTTCTAACATATGGGCTCCAGGGATTGAAGTCAGATGATCATCAGGCTTGGTGGCAAGTGCCCTTACCTTCTGAGCCATCTCATCTGTACTAGAAATTAATTTTTGAGACAGAACTATAATGGAGTTCTTTTTATATGTTTTTAACCTGAAGAATTATGTAGCAAATATTTCCTTTTATGGTATAAATTTAATGTTCTAACTCCTTCTCCTGCAGTGGAGCCCAGGCTTTGATGAGTGGCTCAAATCCCATGCTGAGCTGTAACACTGGTGCCATAACTCCTGCAGGAATAAACCTGAGTGGCAGCCTTATACCTTCAGGAGGTCTGTTACCAAACGCTTTGCCCAGTACAATGCAAACAGCTTCTCAAACAGGTTAGAATATTGGGAATAATAACTTCTAGAATAAGGTACATGCTAAAGTAAAATTATTTGTTTGTTGTTGTTTTGACTTTTTGTTCTTGTTTTTAAGACTAGGTACTCATGTAGCTCAGGCTGGCCTCAACCTTGGTATGTAGCTGAGGGTTACCTTAAACTGATCCTCCTACTTCAGTCTACCAAATGTTGAGATTACTGGTGTGTGCCCCCATACCCAACCACAAAATTGTTATTTAAAAGATATTTAAATAATGTTTAATAATATCCTTATTTAAAGGATATTCAATGTTTAACGGATGTTATTTAAAAGTGTTTAATGTCATTCTTAATAAA
>NW_008349841.1:531467-538633 GCF_000622305.1 Nannospalax galili | reverse complement strand
CTTTTTAGTTTTTATATCAGTATTAACCACCTAGCCATCAGCTTTTGGGAAGAAACTTGTTAAATTTATAAGTCTGTCCATATTATATCTTTTCTTTCCAATAATAAATAATAAAGTTGGTTTTAGTGAGCTGGACACATAACTCAGCAGTTAAGAGCACCAACTGCTCTTGCAGAAGACCTGGGTTCGAATCCCAGCACCCACATGGCAGCTAACAACTATCTGTAACTCCAGTTCCAGGAGATCCAACACTCTCTTCTATCTTCCACGGGCACTGCACAACATGGGTGCACCTATATACATGCAGGCATAACACTCATACTCATAAAATAAATGTAAATAAATAAAAATTTTAAAATTAGTTTCAGTAGCCTTATTCCTATCAGTACAGTCATAATCCAGAGAAAATAATTGTAAATCAAATCTTGAAAATCAATGTTATACAAAAGTCAACATAGCAGGTAGTGAAAAGCCTAGTTTTGGGAACCAGACTACTTCATCTGAATTCAAGTTTGATCATTCAATATTTGAATAATCTTGAGAAGTTACTTTTTTGCTTTATTTTCTCCAGAAATAAAGGTAGTGATAGCAATAGTAATTTGCCTCATAGAAGGATTGAATGAGTAAATGTTGATGAAGTATTATTTAAACTATCCCTGGGCAATAATAAATAGGTTATTTGTTGCCATGATTTGTTGTAGTTTTTTAGTAGCTATTACTACATATACCAAACAGCGTTTGAAACAAGTTGTGTGCTTTGTTGGTGGTGGTGGTGTTAGGTTTTGCTTTTAGTTTTGGTTTTATTTGCAACAGGGTCTTACTATGTAGTCCCTGCTAACCTAGAACTCAGAGATCTACGTGCCTCTGCCTCTGCCTCTGCCTCCCAAGTGCTGGGATTAAAGGCCTGCACCACGCAACTCTGCAGTTGTGCCATTTTTGACGCCCTTTAAATAAATGATTTTTTAATTCCTTGGAGCAATTTGGTTTCTTACCACCAAGGTAAGAAATTTGACAGGAAAAGCAAATAATACAGGAAAATTTATCAAAAGTTTTCTAATTTATGAGAAGAACCTAAAGAATATAATTTAGATATGTTAACATGTTGTTGATTTCCTAATTCTAGTTATTATTTTAATAAGGAAGCTATGAAAGTAGAGTCAAATCCTGAGTTTAAGATATTTACATTTACATGTAGATACCAGTGGTACCGATTACAAATAGCTCCAGTTGTTGTCCTTAGATAGGATACTTGATTTTTCTCCCTTTGTCTCAGTTTCATCAACTTTAAAATAGGAATAAATTAATTTAACTTCAGTTGGTCCTTAGGAGACATAAACGAAGTTGTCCTTTGATAAGCTAGAAAGCAGCATAAAGTTGTCATCCTTTATAAACTGTGTAGCAGTTAGAAACTAAATAGATGCCAGAACTTAAAATGTGTTTGCACAACAGTGATAGATTTCCTATCAGTGTCCACATAACTCTAGATTACTTAATTCAACACTCAGAGTAGTAAAGAAGTCTTTTTTTAAATGTAGAATATAATTTACCTATAAGTACTTCGCTTCTCTGAACAAAAATCAATATTGATAAATACTTAAAAATGATTTTTGTTATTGTTAAAGTGTATTAAAAGTATATAGAAATAAACATCTAGAGAAAGGGCTTAATATATATTTTTATACATTGAAGTATTAAAGTTATTTTCATTGGAAATTCCATTATAACCATCGGTTTCATTTAACAGGTGTTCCATTTGGTTTAAAAAATACTTCACGTCTCAGGCCTTTAAATCTACTCCAGGTAAACATGAAACACTGGTTTTGGTATAAATTGTTATGGTTACATTTAAAAAGAAAAAGAAAAGGCAATGTATTCTGTCAGCATTTGAAATTTTGAAGTCTGTTCAGAATCGTCTAAGGATTTGTATTGCTACTTTTATGCAGTTAAGTGTAAAGAAGAGTAATCGGTATTCTGTTAAGTACTGCCTCAGTTGACTCCACCACCTTGCCTAATCAAGAACTAGCTCCTCTAATAGGGAAAGCTCATACCAGGAAGGGTGCTTGCCTACAATAGCAGTAGTAGATAACAATCTAATTCATGTCTCAGTTGTTTTATGTTTATATATTTGTATACCATTGGGTTACTATAGATTTTTGTGCTTGGAGATTTGAAAAGTGAGTATGTGTTATTTTCCCAAGGAGAGTATGATTTAATATAGTAGCAGAAACCTACTTACTAGCAAATGTTTATTGGTTTATAATATATATATATATAATGATAAAGCTTTACCTTTCTTATACATATTATTGTGTCAACATATTCATAAAAATGGAACCTGACAATGTAGCTTAGTGTTAGAGCGCCTGTTTAGCATGGGCAGTGGCTTGGGTTTGATGCCTAGTACTGCCGGGGGTTGGGGGGATAGGGAACTAGACAATAGAGAATTTAGTATACATCGTAAATTCATAATATTCTGGTTCCTGTGGTAGCTCCTTTAATAAATTATTTGGTTAGCATACAAAGAAATGGTTTTCATTATGATTTTTCATGCATTCATCTCTTTATACTTTGTCCCTCCCACTCCTGGGCTCTCTTCCCTTTCTTGCTGTTCCCTTTCTCCTCTTCAGATAGTCCCTCCTCCTCCTTTCATGTCACATGTGTTCCATTACCCTGTTTTGTCCCCCTTCTTCTTGTTTATTTTTAACTCTTTTAGTTAGCATATAAAATAATGGGTTTCATTATGACATTTTAATACCTATGTATCATTGTACTTTATATTCTCCCCATCCTCCCCTACTCCCTCCACTGGTCCCCTTTTCTTCCCCCAAATGGTGCCTCTTCTACTTACATGGTACATGTGTGTTTAAAATGAAGGTTCTACATATTAGAGAAAACATTTGATATTTTGTCTCCTCCCAGCCACTAGTACAACTTGTTTTACCCTCTTGCCCTAGGTCCTTTAATTTAAGAGTCAGATATTAAGCTAGTAGTTTGGAAAATGGGTAGCAGTGTGTCTACAAAAGGTAGATCTGAATACAAAGATCTGGTAATGATGGCAAAGCTATAGATTATTGGGAAACAGAAATATCTGGCAGATCAGCCTACCTTGTATTTAGCCATAACAGATAAGGAAACCTGCATAGAGCTAAAGCTAGAAACTTACTTGTATATGATGCAAACACGGTGTCAATATACACAGACTAAAAGCAATACAGGTATACTAGTGATATGGGCAGGACTATAGATCACATTAGTTTAGTTAGAATTACTTTCCTTCATATTGCTTTGGTTTTTTTCTTCAGTTTTCCTCAGTTACCTAGAAGAGTACATGGTGCATAGTAAATTAATTATATGTTAATATTTGTAAAATGAATTTAAATATTTCAAATGAAAATTTAAAAAAATAATAGCGTAAAGGTGGCTAATTAATTCTTTTTAAATTCTGAATAGCTTCCTGGTGGTTCACTCATTTTTAACACCCAGCAGCAGCAGCAGCAGCACCATCACCAGCAGCAGCTCCCTCAGTTTGTACCACATCAGCAACCAACAGCTTCTAGTCCTCAGCAGCCAGGGGAACAGGTATAGGATTTTTAACCTTGCTTGTGCTTGTACTGTAGAACTTGGGCATATTTTTCATAAATTTCCAGTGGTTTAATTTATTGGGAGAAATATTTCCTCTGTTGCTTCTCTTTATCAACAGTAATAGCTGTTGGTTATTCTAGTAATTATTCTGAATGGATGGTGTCTCGTTCTTGCATAGTAGGAATCATATTGAGATAAATGACTGAACACAAAAATGTACAGCAAATGCTAGAGCCAGGTGTTTCCACCACTGATAACCCAAGTACTTTCTAACCAGTCCATCACCTTTCTGTTTGTAGAAATTTGTTGCTGTTCTAATAGATCTGTCTCTATTGTCAGAAAGTGTAGGCCTGTGGGAATACAGACAAAAGCAACTAGTGTGTACTGCCAAACAGAACGAAACTGAGTAACTACAGTAAATTAAAGTCAGAAGAGAGGGCTAGAGAGGTAGCTTAGCCGTCAAGAGCACTGACTGCTCTTACACAGGACCCAGGTTCAGTTTCCCACAGCCACATAGCAGCTAACAAGCATCTTTAATTTCAGTTTCAGGGAACCTGACACCCTCTTCTGGCCTCTGCAGCTATTTCACAACACAGGTGCACTTACATATATGCAGGCAATACACTCATGCACATAACATAAAGTCGCAGGGCTGGAGAGATGGCTCAGCAGTTATGAACACTACTGTTCTTGCAGAAGACCTGGGTTTGAATCCCAGCATCCATATGGCAGCTAACAACTGTCAGTAACTCCAGTTCCAGGGGATCTGGCAGCCTCTTCTGTCCTCTGCGGGCATTGCACGACATAGGTGCACTTACCTCCATGCAGGCACTATACACATGCACATAAAATAAAGTCAGAAGAGAGAATGGCAAGTGTTTCTGAACTTTGGGTATACTTTAGAATCATTTGGGAAACTTAAAAAGTACTTAATCCTAACCCTGCTTCCTACCTCCAGTTTAAAATACTCTCAATCCCCCTTCCTACTCCTCAGTCAAGTAAGTGGCTGAAACTCATTCTCTAGTAGATCTCTTAGAAAGTAAACATTCAAAACTTTATTTTTAACACATTAAGGATTTTGCTTGGCTGATAAAAATCATTTACTTTCTTTCAAAAAAGTACTTCTAATTTTATTTTTTAATAATATGTGTGTTAGTCATGGTGCATGTGGGCCATGGCACAAGGGTAGAGGTCAGAGGACTTGAGGAATCAGGTTCTTTCCTTCCACTCTTAGAGTTCTTGGCAACAAGTACCTTTACCCAAAGTTTAGTGTCTGAGTTTTGGGGGTCTTTGTTTTAGTTTCTGTTTTGTTGGGTTGGGTTTTTGGGGGTTTTTTGGTCTTTTTGAGACAGGGTCTCCCCAGTAGCTCCAGCTGACCTGGGACTCACTATGTAGGCCAGGTTGCCTCTGCCTAGGTATATGCCACCACGCCCGGCTTGTTTTTTTTTTTTTTTTTTCCTGAAGCAGGTTCTTAGTCTGAATCCCAGGCAGGCCTGGAACTCAGCAGTCCTCCTGCCTCAGCCTCTCAATTGCTGGGATAACAAGTGTGAATCATGCCTACCTGTCTCTCCCATTTTTAAGTGTGCAGTTTAGTAATAATATATTCATATTATTGTGCAACGGAGTATTTCAACTTAAAAAACTCAAACTTTTAACCTTCTACTCTTCCTCCCCACAACCACTGGCAGGCCAACATTCTACTTAATGTTTCTATGACTTTAAACTATCTAACACCTCACCACAAGCGAAATCATAAAGCATATGTCCTTTCGTGCCTGCCTTATCATCTCATCAGATCAGTCTTTTGGATATACATACCCAGAGGTTATTGGATCTAACAGTAATTCTCTTTTTACTTTTCCAAGAAATGCCACACTATTTTCATTGCTGCTCTGCATTATTTTACGTTCCCACCAGCAGATGGTCTCAGGGATTTTGTTTTTGGTTTGTTGTGTTAGGGTTCAAGCCCAGGGCCTCCTGCATGTTAAACCTGCACTCTTCCACTGTGCTTACTCTCAACCCTTTTCATTTTTAATTGGAGCTCTCCAAATAAGTGTGAAGTGATAATTTCAATGGCTTTGATTTATATTTCTCTAATGATTAGTAGTGTGGAAAGCTTTTTTCATATACTCGCCAATTTTGTATCTTTGGAAATATGTCTCTTCAAAACCTTTGCCTATGTTTTAATTAATGTTTTTGTGTGTATTGATGAATTAAAGACATTATATATGTATTCTTCTTAAAAATAAAATCAGATTGGGACTGAAGAGATGGCTCAGCAGTTAAGAGCACTGACTGCTCTTGCAGAGGACCCAGGTTTGATTCCCAGCACCCACATGGTGGGTAACAGACGTCTATAATTGCAGTTCCAGGGGATCCATCGCTTTCTTCTGACCTCTGTAGGCATTGGATGACATGGGTGCATTTACACACAGTAGGCATTCATACACATTAAATAAATAATATTTCAAATACATCAGATAAATCTCAAATGGCTTTCTCTCATTCTTGAATTTCCTTTTCACTCTTCTGATTATATTCTTTGCACAAAGGTTTTTAATTTTTATATGGTCTATGGTGTACATTTTTACTTTCTTTGACTGTGCTTTTTGGTTCATATTGGAAAAAAAAATGATTGCCAAGTCCAACTAATGAAATTTTTCTCATACTTTCCTCTAAGACTTCTAGTTTATCTTTAATGGCTAGCATTTTGGATTTTACATGTATGCATCACAATTACAGATTTTATGGGTAAATTTTTATTTGTATCAGAATTAATGTATAAATTCAGGTCTTCAAATATTTTCTTGTATTAAGATTTCTAGTTTTGTTTGTTTTGAGGCAGATTCTTACTCAGAAGCCCAGGCTAGCCTCAGATTACACATTAGCCTTCCATCTCTTGGGCTTATAGGCATGAGCCACCATTGTCCAGTGATTTCTAGTTTCTTAATGTAGAATCTTAGATTATTGCATTGAGGCTATTCTATTCTAAAATACAGTGTCACTTGTTTCCTTCTCTGTACTGCTTGGGCTGCTTTCCACAAGTTTTGATATATTATGCCTTTATTTTCATTCCCTAGAATTTGTCGTTCATGAATTATTTTTAAATGTGTTTTAGATGATTTCTATTTAGAACTTTCTAGCTATCTGTAAGTTGCCTTCTAGAATCCACTATGGTTGAAAAAACATTTTTTAATATTTTTCATTACATTTATTATTTATTTATTATTTATTTTGTGTATGTATAAATATGGGACCCACAGCACATGTATGAAGATCAGAAGAAAACTTGGAGGAGTTGGTTCTCCTTCCACTCTGTGGGTCTTGGGGACTGAACTCAGGTCATCGAACTTGGTGGCAAGAGCCTTTACTCACTAAGCCATGCCACTGGCCTACTTTCATTTCTTTTTGTCTTACTGAGGTTTGTTTGATATAAGCCCAGAGCGTCGTCTCTCTTGGTTTATATTCCATATATGTGTGGAAAAATGTATATCAGGAGTGTCTTATATTAACATAATGCACACTGTTTAATGGTAGTGTTCAACCTACTACATCCTTACTTACGTGCTTCCTGCTTATTATGT
>NW_008349841.1:497734-531386 GCF_000622305.1 Nannospalax galili | reverse complement strand
TACCCCCAGGCAGCCGGTACTGTTTGATATTCACCACCCTCTGTCAATTATATCTACTTTTGCTGAAGATTTTGGGGGGATTGCAGAGAGTTTGTTTTGAGATAGTCTCACTATATAGTCCAAGCTTAGAATCCTCTAGCCTCGGACTCAGCCTCCTCAGTGCTGGGATTAGAAGTATGTAACAGGGCTGGAGAGATGGCTCAGCAGTTAAGAACACTGACCATTCTTGAAGACCTGGGTTCAAATCCCAGCACCCATGTGGCAGCTAACAACTGTCTGTAACTCCAGTTCCAGGGGATCTGACAGCCTCTTCTGTCCTCTGTAGGCATTGTGCAACATGGTTGCACTTACATACATGCAGGCAATACACACATACGCATAAAATAAAAATATTTTTTAAAAAAAAAAAAGAAGAGCCAGGCATGGTGGCACACACCTTTAATCCCAGCACTCGGGAGGCAGAGGCAGGCAGATCTCTGTGAGTTCAAGGCCAGCCTGGTCTACGTAGTGAGTTCCAGGACAGCTGGGGCTACAGGGAGACCCTGTCTCAAAATCTCAAGACCCCCCCCCCCAAAAAAAAGTAGTATGTACCACCACATCTACCTTGAAGGGGTTTTTGTGTGTTTGGTTGACTGGTTTGGCTTTTTTTTTGGACATGGTCTCGTGGGACACTGGCTAGCCTCAAATTTGTTAAGCAGCTTAGCATGACCTTGAATTCCTGATTTCCTGCTTCCACCTCCTAAGTACTGGAATTACAGGCTTGCACCACCACAGCCAGCTTTGATAGTTATTTTGAAATTGTATTGTGTGGGATCATTAATGTCCTTGTTTGATCCTAAAACTAATAAAGGACTTTAAGTTTTTGCTTCTTCTGATTGTTAATATATAACATGTGTTTAATTTTCTATTCTTCTAGTTCTTTCCTGGGAGTTTCTATTCACTGGTATTGTTATTTTTTTTATTCATAGTTTTTAGTCATTACTCTAGCTTGTTGGTGAGTATTTCACAGGTGGTGAAATTTCACCTGATATTTATAGTCTTCGGCATTCTAAGTCATTTTATGGGAGGAATTTGTATCAGTTCATTTTTGTTTTGCATGTTGTTTTTCTTTTGCTTTACAATAGATCTGTTCTAGGGGTGATTTTTTTTTTTTTAATAGTGTTCATTTTATGAATTAGGTTCCAAAATTCAAGACTATTGTCTTACGTCAGTCAGCTCCATTCTCTTATATGCAACTTCTATGTCCAGGTTCCTGCAAGATAAATGTGATTTTTTTTTTCAACTGTTTCTATCTTCAAAGTTGTATTTTATTTCAAACACAATTTTAGGTGGTAACAAAGGGTATCTTTTGCAAAGAGAAAGTTGTTTTTTATTTTTTGTTTTTTTTTTTGTCTTTTTGAGACAGGGTCTCCTTGTAGCCCCAGCTGTCCTGGAACTATGTAGACCAGGCTGGCCTCGAATTCAGAAAGATCCGCCTGCCTCTGCCTCCCAAGTGCTGGGATTAAAGGCGTGCGCCACCACGCCCAGCCCAAAGAGAAAGTTTTCTGATACTAAATCTAGGTTAATTTTTTCCCCCTTTTAGAATGTGCTTTATAACTGTCGTGGTGGTACACACTTGTAATCCCAGTACTCATCAGGCTGAGGCAGGAGAATTAAAAGTTCAAGCCCACCCAGGGATAGACAGACCTGTTTTTAAAAACTAGTAACAGAACATGCTTTATATACTAATATTTAACAATTGTTTGCCTGTCCTTCCCAAATTTCTTCCTCTTGGAGCAGCTTCAAGTTTTCTACTTCAAATCTTGTAACCATTTTTTTTTTTAATGTGTGTTAATTTTTGTTAAGCATTGGCTGTTTGTTTTGGGTTTTGTTATTTAGTGGTGGTGATTATGAATATCCAAGTATTTCAGCACCATTTATAGAAAAGCTGTTCTTAATTGAATGCTTTTTGCCATTGCCAGTTAGCTATGTTTGGCTGTATATCTAGAATACTCTTTCTATTCTCCCAGTCCATTATCTATTCCTCAGAAATTACCCACAGTCTTGATCTATTTACATATGCCTAGGAAGCCTTGGCAAAGTGATTCTTCCCACTTTATTCTTTTTCAGAATTGTAGCTGTTCTATACCTGTAACTTTGCTAAATACTCTAGAATCATTTATATCTATAAAAATTACTAAGATTTTTTAAGGAATTGAGTTAAACCTACTAGTTTATTTAGAGGATAATTGCTTTATTTTGGGAGTTTTCTCATCCATAAATATACATAGTATGTAGGCTAGAGTCCATGTTTTGTGAGTTATACTGTATAAGCCCTCCCTGTTCAGGTTTTGTTCAATATATACCAAATTTTTAAGTAATTAGAAATTGGGATGTTTTTATTAGTTCTACTAGTATACAAAAGTTTTTGTTTGGAGGCCTCCAACTCATGATCCTATTGCCCTTAGTACAACTATGTGCCACCACACTTAGCTACAGTACTAATTTTTGTATGTTAATCTTGCATCTTACATTCGCCTTAAACTTAACCTAGCTTTTTGGTAGGTTCCTGCGTCTCATCACATTCATGCCATTTATATAGAAGGACATTTCTTTTATAATCTGTATGTTTTTTATTTTCTTGAGTTACACTGCTGGTAAGAAGCTCCAATAGTATTGGAAAGAGAGTTTCAAGCTTTTAAAAAATTGCTTTAGCTGGGTATGATACACACTTTTAATCCCAGCAGAGGAGGCAGAAGCAGGTGGAATCTCTCTGAGTTCTACGCCACCTGGGGCTACAGGTAGCGCCTATCTCAAAATAAATAAATAAATTCTTTGAAGCTTTATTTAAAACCAAAAAACTTTGTGCTACAGAGAGAGATGGATGGCTCAGCAAGTAACCTGCCACCAAACTTGACAACCTAAGTTGAATCTCTAGAACCCATGAATGTACACAAAATAAATAAACATAATTTTTTTTAATTTTTATTTATTTTATGTGTCTGAGTATATTGCCTGCTTGCGTGTGAGTTCACCCATATTGTACAGTGCCCATGGAGATCAGAAGAGGGGGGTCAGATTCCCCTGGAACAAGAACCTGTCTCAAAAAATAAATGTAATAAGGATTATTAATGTAGCATCAAACAGCAAATATATTTTTGTTTCAATTCTTGCTAATTCTGATACATTGATAGTCTTGCCCTATGTTACTCTTTTTTTTAATATATAAAACCCAAGCTACTGTTGATACTCTTTCACATACAGGGCAAAAAAAAAAAATTTACACCAGCTCAGAATTGTATTCTGTCTTTTATATAAGTCATTTACTTTTTTTTTTTTTTTTTAATTCAGGGTTTGGAACAAAGTTTAACTACTCAAGAACAGGCCTTAACTGCTCAGCACGCTGCTGTTATTAACCTTACTGGAGTAGGAAGTTTTATGCAGTCACAGGCAGCTGGTAGGTATCTTCCTAACTTCATAAATTATTTGAGATCTCAGCTCATAAATTTTCTTTTCCTTCTCTTGCAGGCAGTAGCCAGGGAAAAATAAAGTATTTGATCTGTGAACTACCAGATCAATAATTGGCTAAGAATTTTTTCACTTAAAATGAATGGGTATTTTCTCATTAATATGACAGTTGATTTTAAAAAGATATGTTTTCTTTATAGTAGTTGACTGGCAAACTTATCCAACTTACTAAAAGCTATCAAAGCAGTTTTCAGTGTTCACACTGGTAGTAGTTCAGTTTTCCTAAATACTTGAGACTACATTTTCCCATATTGAATTTGTCTCATCATAGTTTGTAGTTGCATAACTTAAATCTTCATGATAGTCAACAAAATTTCTATAAGCCACATTATTTGTAAAACTGAAACTAAATTGAAATCTACTTCCTGCTTCCAGTAGTAAGTAGTAAACCAGAGATAATACTGTGCTGCATTGAATTCTGCCTTCACATTTCAGAATGAGTAAACCACATGGTTGTTTATTAGAGTTAATAAAGCTGTAATTTCAAGATTCGGTCAATGAACATAACATTTTGAGTTGATACTGTGTGCTTGCTATGTCTCTAGATCTCTGTAACTCCCAGTTTTCAAATTGAGACATCCTTTTAGTATAGAATAGTCTGAGTGTATATTTTGAAAGTAATTCCTACATAAAATTCTAATTTAGAAATAGTAAATTTTCAAATGGAAGTTTGTAATTACATACCTATACTGTATACATTAAAATTTTTCTAAAATAGCTATAGTATAGTTTATGAAAAGAATTATAGACAAATCATGAGAATTTGTCTGGTTTTAGACTTGACACTAATTATTAGATCAAGTTTTCAGCTTACTCATCTGTACTTGAGACTCTTGAACTAATAATTAGTATAGTCCCAGTCAGCTGAAAGTCTTAGTTCACCAGTTACTTCATTGGATGCTGTTTTTTAAAATAATGTATTGTTTTATATTATTTAAGAAAGGCTTCTGAAAAACAGTGCCAATATCAAATTTTATTGAGATGCCAAGAGGATACAGTGGGACTAGGGATGCAGCCCAGATGGTAGAATGCCTCCCTAGCATAAATGAAAGGGCTTGGATACCCACCACTATATAAAACCAATATGGTGGCAAACACCTATAATCATAGCATTCTGGAGGTGGTAGCAGGAAAATTGGGAGTTCATGATTATCTTTGGCTACATGAATTTGAGGCCAGACTAGGCTACATGAGACCCTAGCTAAACAAACAAAAACAAAAACATGAGGGATACAGTGCCTTGACGCATGTGTACTCCCTTCCCTCTATATAGCTAGAATGCTGTTATCATTGATACCCTCAACTAACAGACTAAATTTATTCTGAAATATCTATGATTTGATACTTAATCATACTGATAACTTTTTCTATTTTTTCATTTTCTGTGTTATCCTTTTCTAACCCTGATAGCCTTCAGACTTTTTGACTGGCCTGCTTTCCCCTTCTCCTCTCTGTAGTGTTGTCTCAGCTTGGCTCTGCCGAGAACAGACCTGAGCAAAGCCTTCCTCAGCAGAGATTCCAGCTCTCCTCTGCCTTTCAACAGCAGCAGCAACAGATACAAGTAATCCAGCAACTTCACTCTGGTTACATTTTTTTTTTTTTAAGATACTCAGCTCCAAAAAATATCATAAAATGCCTTGCTGTAGGTTTATTTTACTGTCTTTTAAGGCTGAAGTAACTGGTAAATAACTTAGTAATTTTTATTGAAGTCTGACATTTTAAATGCCAGTTAACTTGGAGCAATGAATATATTTTATACATATAATTCATACTTTAAAATTTCTCTCTTAACATGCTGGTGGCACATTACCATACATCTTTTTAGTGTGCAGTATATTTTGAAATAGTTTTAAGTGCCAGGTGTTAACTTTGTAATATTGTACTGTGGAAGTGTTCCTATTAGCAAATGTAATACCTGTTTAGAAAAAGGTTACACTATTATTTTAGGGAAGAAAATCAGCATATTATAACTGAATCTTGATAGTTGGTTTTATTTTGCTATGAACTATCACTAAACATCAAAATGGTAACTGAAGTTGCTGAGTTACTGCAGTATGGCAGGGCTAAGTAACAAATAATTGTGACATTTGCCAAGAATCATTTTTAAAGCCCTCAGCAGGCTTCTGTGCCACTGGTGCTGTTTGACTGTGCATTATCTTGGTGTGTTCCAGTTCCCTTTGGTTATTTTGGTGCTTTCTCTTTCTCAGTTTTGTTTTCATCGCTCCTGAGAAAAGCACCTTTCCACACTTTTCTGAATTTAATATAACTTGATCTTTCTTCCCCTTCCTTCTGCAGCAGTTGCGGTTCTTGCAGCATCAAATGGCTATGGCAGCAGCGGCAGCACAAACAGCCCAGCTACATCGGCATCAGCATCCAGGCAGCCAGTCAAAAAGTAAAATGAAGAGAAGCACGCCAACCACTCCAAAATTCTGAGTTTTTTTTTTTTTTTAAAAAAAAAAAAAACAAAAGCGTTGAATCGAAAGAAATGCATTTCTACTTCACTTCGTTTTTTAAGATGTTGGTATTTTACATTGATAACTGTATGAACTTTATACAGAAGCACAGCCCTGATTTTTAAATACAAATGAGGAAATGGTTAAATGAACTAGGATTGATTTACCTAAGTCATTGCTTTTTAAAGATCTTTTCACTGTACATACCATCTATAGAAATAAGCTAATAAGTACTAGAAACATCTCTCAAAAGAATGTAGTTTGATATTTATTTAGTATAAAATATTTGTGCACAGTGTAACAATACATTTTTTACAAATCTGTTTTCAAAACATGGTGGCTGTTTATTTTTGGTTCATACTTTTAATTACTTCATCCATTAGTTTTTTCACTTCTTTTTGTCTTGTAACTGCTCGGCTCATGCAATCCTGAAGTTTAGCTCCAGTCAGTCCACTCCCACCTAAAGAAATGATTTTGCCAACATTTAATGTCCCCATTATTTTGTGAAACTTAAAAGATCTTGTCAATTTTTTTTAAGCAAACAGATAATGTAAATCTAGTGGTGTGGGCAAGATGTGAAGGTTTAGGTTAGGAAGACCTCCAAGAAACTGATGTATGTCATAACTTTAAGTGATATACATCATAAAAAAGTAACTTGAAGTAGCCAGGAAGCTAGTAAATTTACATTAGCTTAACAAGCATCACATGTTCCATCCCCTACCATGTGTGTACAAACACAAAGTTTTCATCTATATAATGTTTAAAGCTGCAGTGGCAGGAACATGCCTGGTTTGTGTAGACAACACAGCTTGCCATGCTCATTCATTACCACCGTTAAGGTTCCTGTTGCCAAATGCTCCTCCTCTCCAGTAGGGTCAACTATCAGCAAAGTACTAAATTAAAAAATAAAAAGAGTTAGGTTATCCATTCATGGAACAGATTTTAACTTAAAATAATACTACAAGTCCTACTTGCATTTTAGAAGTGTTACTATATATAAAACTGGTAGGAAACCAGAAAAGTGGCAGCCTAAAATATGTGTTAAAAACCTTGCACTTCAATTTGTGACTATCTTAAATTCCTTAGCAAATACTGAAGATAGGTTGGGTTAAGATTATACAGTCATAAGGCTTGAGGTATAGCTCAGTAGTAGAACACTTGCCTAACATGAACAAGGCCCAAGTACCTTTCTTTACACCTCAAAAAAAGAGGAGGAATGAGGAAATGTGGGAACCAGGTAACAAGAGCACAGAATCAGTCCTGTAAATCAGGATGCTTATTCAAGTGGAAGGCAGCTAAAATGTGCAGTGTCTTAAATGTCCAGGCCAACTAGGATTTGTGATCACCTTAGGTATTTCTTATAGTCAGCTAAATAAGCCAGTGCCTTAACTTTGAATGTAGAAATGTTTTTATAAATTCGATTAACTTACTCATCAAATACAGCAAAGGAAGTTGCAACTGGGTTCGTTCTAATGTTCAAATAACTTTTCTTCTTTAAATTAACTTCTGCTAAAGCAGTTTCTTCATTTATAGTAACTTCAGGTAACTGTACTAGAAAAAGGCAAGTAAATATATAAAGTCTTCTGTATATAGCATGGTTTCTATGCTTTAACTTTTTCCTCTAGCTTATCTAGAGCAATTTTTTTTTTTTTGATCTTTTTGGTCTCTTTGAGACAGGGTCTCCCTGTAGCCCCAGCTGGCCTGGAACTCACTGTGTAGACCAGGCTGGATTTGAACTCACAGAGATCTGCCTGCCTCTGCCTCCCAAGTGCTGGAACTACAGGCGTGTACCACCATGCCCGGCTAGAGCAATTTTTTTAAATACAGACAGGCTCTCACTGTATAGCCCAGCTGGCCTGGAATTCATAATCCTCCTATTTCAGCTCCTAAATCCTGTGATTAGAGGTGAATCTCATCAGCATTTTTTAAGTACTTCATTAACAATTAAAGTTTCATTGCCATAAACTGCTTTTTATAACATCTCACATTCCTGTCTAGCTCTTCATCTTTTTCAAAGAAATCCAATGTCTATCCACTTTCTATGTCAGCACTGTCACATTTTCCTTCATTTAGTCATCAGCACTCTTAGGGATAAGGAAACAAACAGAATGGATTTAAAAACAAATCACATAAAAATTCTCAAGAAAACCCTTTAAAAGGTTGTTGACCCATTGGACATTGTCTCATAAACCTAACATTCTGGCCCCATTGGTAGGAATATTTTATTAAGGTTGCTTACCATTTTTTAAAGCTGCTAACAAAGCAAATGTGCAGGCATCCAAAATGTTTCCATCATAGTCAAGGCAAATGAGG
Organism: Nannospalax galili; assembly: GCF_000622305.1. Classification (NCBI taxonomy): domain Eukaryota; kingdom Metazoa; phylum Chordata; class Mammalia; order Rodentia; family Spalacidae; genus Nannospalax; species Nannospalax galili. The sequence goes on along the minus strand of NW_008349841.1, from coordinate 523,113 downwards.
TCACAATACAGAACCCAAGCAAGCTAAAAGAGTTCATACAAAAAGATGTTAGACGTTAGGCTTAAAAAGCCGGCTATGACTACCAACCTGACAAGTGACAAATTTCCATTCTTGTTGCTCGATTAGCAAGTGAAAAGCCTAGTTGAAACAGTGTACCAACATACATGAAATGTAGGTCTTTGTACTGCTAACCTGTGTATGTGTGTACATATGCATATACACAAAATAGGAATAACCTCTATAGGTCCTATTCAATCTAATACTGCATTTTCAAGCAACCTTTTTGACACTGCTTTGTGGCTTCTTCTTAAACATAAGCATAAGCAAAAACTGACCTACTATAAGGAATAAGAAAACACCAGCTCCCCAGACAGGCAGTAAGTTATTGTTAGTTAGATGGTAGCACACATCCATAATCCCAACACTTGGGAGGCTAGGAAGGATTAAGTGTTAAGGCCAGCCTGAGCTACATAATGAGATCCTGTCTCATAAAACTAAAACATATAAATAATGAGGCTAGAGAGATGGCTCAGAGGTTAAGAACACTGGCTGTTCTTGGAGAAGCCCTGGGTTCGAATCCCAGCATCCACATGGCAGCTAACAACTGTCCATAACTCCAGTTCCAGGGGATCTGACAGCTTCTTCTGTCCTCCGTGGACATTGCACAACATGGGTGCACTACCTACATGCAAGCAGTATGCACATACACATAAAAAAATAAAAATAGTTGGGGGATTATAAAGTAATATTTTGACAATTACATAACTGCAGACTGCAGAGTTAATCAAAGCTCACTATATTTCTCTTACCTTTCCTGGAGAAATGCATAAGTCCTCCTTCTTAATTATCTGTGAACTTGATTTAATGATAAAGGGCACAGTGAGTGGAAGGCCAAAAACTTTTTAGAAATGAATGACAGTAAAATTTTATCATGATAGTCTTACTTTTCAATGACATCTGCAATGAACTGGACTGCAGAGTTAATCAAAGCTCACTATATTTCTCTTACCTTTCCTGGAGAAATGCATAAGTCCTCCTTCTTAATTATCTGTGAACTTGATTTAATGATAAAGGGCACAGTGAGTGGAAGGCCAAAAACTTTTTAGAAATGAATGACAGTAAAATTTTATCATGATAGTCTTACTTTTCAATGACATCTGCAATGAACTGGCTAGTCACTTGGGCCTCTTCTCCAGGAGGTCCAGTCCGAAATCTTGATGAACACAGGGGTGGTAGATCTACATTAGGAACTGAAGGAGACAACTGTAGCTATGAATTCAATGTTACCTTCTGACTTACTGAAGTTAATATTAAAGGTTTAATCCACAGCTTGGTGGCTGTGGCCATGAATAGAGTTAAGAAGAAAAATTATGATGATAGAATTACAGTCTTGGTCTTTTGTAAGATTGCCAGACTTAGATAAAAAGAAATTTAGGGGGCTGGAGAGATAGTTCAGCGATTAAGAACACTGGTTGTTCTTGCAGAAGACCCGGGTTCGAATCCCAGCACCCACATGGCAGCTAACAACTGTCTGTAACTCCAGTTCCAGGGGATCCAACAGCCTCTTCTGTCCTCTGCACAATATGGGTGCACTTACCTACATGCAGGCAATACACTCATACACATAAAATAAAAATAAAATATTTTTAAAAAATTTATACTTTTCTTATGTTTTCCCACACTACACACACACACACACACACGACATAATAATATAAAACATGCATACATATAAAATGATGCTTCAATCTTCCTAATCCTTCACATAAGTTTTCCTGGTTTCTCCTCAAAATACCTCAGTCTGTAGTAAAACAGCCCTTCTCTACTCACATCCAACTATTTGTTAAATTTAATAAAATTATCTTCTTCCTAAAGAAAAGATAATCCAAAACCAAAAATACTGCCCAGTAGTTTAAAATAAAAGACTATCAGCAGGATTTTAGTTTGTGATTATGGCTCTTTATCTAAAACCATTCCCTTTGGATAGTGACAACTGAACACATAAACAAAAACTGACCAAACAGGTTTGATAAAGTTAATATGCATTATTCAGTTTCTGAACATTGTGACTCGTTCAACTATCAGGACTTAATTACAATTGTTAGTGTTAAAATGTGTTGAAGTATTTGTTAAATTTACAAAACGGTTTAACTCACCAATATATCCTTTAGCAGGAGCATCTGTTGATGGTGTTGCAAATTCCTATAAAAGCAAACACATATATCCCAGTGAAAGAAACCACTAAATGTTATGAAGACATTTTTAGCAATTAGTTATGGGAAACTGTACCGAAGACCCCCTCAGCTAATTATCCCATCTTTAGCATCTACTGTGCTTGGAGAATCGTGTCAGGACTATGTAGATATTGGCACTGATTTTCCCAATGGCTCACAGCAAGGTTAAAGAAAGGCAGTATGCTTTAGTGAACTATATGCTGCTCATCAACATTACCTGGGGTGATTAATTCAGAAGCATTTATTAGGCTTCTGCCCCACCCTCTATCCACTTAATAGCTAAGAATCTGAGTTTAATCCTCAAGTGACACTGACACAGTCAGATTTAGGAATAGTGGCCAGAAGCAAAAGCTCTACAATGACTAACCCAGTTCAACTGACAGACCCACACTTACAGGCTGAGAGATTTGGGATAAGTAATTTGATCCTTCACTTTCAACTTCCTCATCTGTCACAGGGGCAGATGCCACTGCCTGCCTATTCCTATTAATGAGGATCAAATGAGATAATGCCATTAGGTCCTAAAATAAAACCTAGTAAGATAGTTACCATCTCAACTTTACCAAAAATCTGAACTTGGGTGAAGTAACTCAGAGTGTAATGTAGACAAGAAATCACAGGCTTTGGAATCAAGATTTATGGCACAGTTCTGCTTATAAGCCTTGTATAACTTGGGAAGTTACTGGACCTCAAGTGTTGAACAGAAGACGGGAGCTGGATAATTCTGTGAAGCAGCTAATAAGGTACTCCAACACAGCAGGTTGTTAGTAGATAGTAGCTACTATTCCTTCAAACTTAACAGTCTCAAATGTCTGCAGATTTACAGATTAAAATGCTATCACAAGCTAAAAGGGTATCACCATAGAAATTTCTCCAATAACCAAATTCTCGAAACATTTGAAGTAATGAGGATTATTAAATTTCAATTATTTGATGTGTAAACGAGTTATTAAGCAGGTTGTATTGCCTGATGGTCATAAGTAGAAAGAAGCTCTTGGGTAATTAAAATACTAAAAAAGACACCTGACTAATCAACAGAATTACAGGTCTGTATTACAATGTAGTAAACAGCTAATTTGGAACCCAAAAGTCAACTATATGAATTAAACCTACCGCTTTAACTCCACAAATTACTGTAGTATTTCCCAGCTTTACTAAAGCAGAACCATCCGCAGTACTAATTGAACCTGAAAAAGGCAAGTATGGTATTTACACAATTTTTTTTTAAATGAAAACAACTACAAAATTAGCTACAGTTCAACTCATTGATTTTTTTTAAAAAAAAAAGTGTTACTACTAAAAGTTAGTGTTTTAAGATTTTTTTTCCTGTCCTTGAATTTAAGCTAATCACTTTTAAATCAGTGTTAAGACTGCTGTAAAGATAAAATCTGTTAAAAGAAATCATCATATCCCTTAGGCATTGTAGAATTTGGTTGAAATATGCTTTTAAGTGGCACATAGGATAAAACCTGGGGATGTTATACAATTGAAATGAAAATATATGTTTACCTATGTTTACAGTTGTGGTTCTGAATTCACCAAGTTCTCTTCCATCAGGACGGCAGTTTTCTTTCTAAATGTTTATAAAGAAATAGATTACATGCATATTTCACATATATTGGGGAAAAACATATTAGCGAAAGATGTCTTGAGGCCTAATGTGTACTCACCAGAAATCTCCTGTAATACTCCAGAGGTTCCACAGTTCTGAAACATGTAAGTTAATGCATCTTAAAACAATCCAGAAATTAGTACAGAAATTTGTTGTCAATTGTATTTATAAAAAGTAAATAACCCAGCTGGGCAATGCTAGTGCATGCCTTTAACCCCAGCACTTGGGAGGGAGAGGCTAGCCTAATCTATCTACATAGTAAGTTCCAGACCAGCTGGGGCTCCAGGGAGACCCTGTTTCAAAAAGACCAAAAAAAAAAAAAAAAAAGTAACTACAGTAGCAACTAGATTTCATTGGTGTCCTTAACAGGACTGGAGTCCAAGGCCCTTGACATACTTAAAGAGAGTAATCTAGGTGTTAAACCTTATTCTTGCTCTGAAGCAGGGATTTTTGGTGATCCTGAAAAGTTACTGAAATTGAAATTTAGCACTTCAGGAAATCCCAAGTGTTTTTGTTTCTATAGTTAATGGGTGGTATGTTTAGGCTCATCATAAACTATAATTTCAAGAGTTTACTACACTTGCTAACAAGTTAAAGGCAGCAAGCAGGGTCCTTAGGCCTCCAGGTGCATCAGTGGAGGGGGTCCCCCTTCTACTTCACCCTCCTGTGCCATACCACTTTGACTCAGTGGGAGGCTGCTTACCTACGCTGACAGGGCCCAGAACTGTCCTGGGCTGAGGGTGTTCAGTGCAGCCTTGGTGACAGTGTCTGTCTGTGGACCCCAGAAAGGGACATCAAGGTGGGAGAGACAGATTCTTGTGTTTGTTTGTTGTTTGTTTTAGACAGGGTCTCTCTGTAGCCTCAACTGGCCTGGAACTTGCTATGGAAACCAGGCTGGCCTTGATCTCACAGGGATCTCCCTGCCTCTGCCTCCTGAGTGCTTGGATTAAAGGTGTGCGCCCCCCCGCCTGGCATGCTTTTTTTTTTTTTTTAAAGATAGCTTCCATTCATTTTGATAGTTCACTTTTTCTCTTAGGTTGTTTTAACATTGATCCTAATTTTAAAAAAAATTATATTTTTTATGTGCATGAGTGTTCGCCTGTGTGTATGTGAGTGTACCCATGTTGTGCAATACTCCTGGAGGCCAGAAGAGAGTGTTGGTTGAACTGGAGTTAAGGATGTTTGTTAGCTTCTCACACCCACTCTGTCGAGACTCCAGCAGCTTAGATGCTGATGGTGTGCCATCTGTGTAGCTCCATGCTCACAATGTCTGTGCTTTCACGTGATATTGTTGGCCCATCCTCAGAGCAGACATTCTCCTGGGACAAACACAGGGACCTTGGCAGTGAGGCTCCCTGCCCTGATTTCTGTGTGGCTTGAGACTCTTCCAGATCTGCTTCCCCAAGTCTGTGTTTTGTGATTCCAACACAGATGTGATGAAGAAATGCTATCATTTTGGTGATTTGCATACAAACCACAGTTCTTTCTACAGCCTTCTCTCCCATACTATCTACCCCAGGACATCTGAACCCTGGGCTCTTGACATGCAGGGCCACATGCCAAGGACTCAGTATGAGTGCAGAGTGGGGGAGGGGAGGGTAAGGGGCACTGGTACCTGCCTTCATCTACCTTCCCCCTTTTTGTTGAGACAGGGTCTCCCTGTAGCCCCAGTTAACCTGGAACTCCATATGTAAACCAGGCTGGCCTCTTTCTCACAGAGATCCACCTGTCTCTGTTTCCTGAGTGCTGGGATTAAAGGCGTGTGCTACCATGCCCAACTATAGTGCACCTGTTTTGTTTTCCATAGACACCAGGAGAATGCTAGCCTTGGTCTACTACAGACCATTTATACCACCCAGCTACTACTGTCTATCCTTGATGCCTATGGGAGATATCAGTAAAGAAGTGTCACAGGGTATGGTGGCACATGCCTTTAGTCCCAGAGCTTGGCAGGCAGAGGCAGGTGGATCTCTGTGAATTCAAAGTCAGCCTAGTCTACATATCCAGTTCCAGGCCAGTGGGGCTACAGGGAGACCCTGCTTCAAAAAGACAAAAAAAAAAAAAAAGCAATACGCCCAACATCTTTACATGGATGAATTGCATGGCATATGAATTATGTCACAGTGAGGCTCTTAGAATTCTTAGTCTGACATTTAAGTTCATCTTTATTTGTTGGGTTTGGCAGAGCACCTAACTCGCGAGAGCTGCGCTGGGCCCTCCTCGCCGCGCAAAGGCGCTGTGGACCTCGGTGCCGTTGTGGTGAGGCGCCGCCGCTACGGTGGGGGGCGGGGCCTCGAGGCCGCGCAGCCTCTCTGGTGGAGGGGGCGGGGTCTCCGGCCTCTCTGGTGGCGGAGGCTGGGCCTCGGGGCGCGCTTCCGCTTGTGTGGAGCTGTGGGATAGGGCCGGCGGCTGCCAGGGATGGAGGATGATTGTACTTCTGCTGCAGCTGGCTGTACTTGGCCCGGCGTTGGCGGCCGCGACTCTTGTTCTGGTGAGGACAGTTGGGGGGATCGGGCGACCTGCCTTTACATTCTTCCGGAGTCTCCTGCTCCCAGGCGTCCCCTCCGCGCTGCCTTTGCACCTCGACCCCGCAAAATTCCTGACACTGGGTTTCCGCGGAAGAGTCTTCACACCTTCTTTTCGGTTTTTTATTTTCCTCTTGAAACCGTGCTTGTCTGTGTGCCCAGATCCTTGCGAGGTGCTCCTCCAGCTCCACCAGCTTCCTGGGCCTCTGCTCCGGATCCCCGTCCACCCAGCTTGTCACCTCCCCTAGTCTTCCTCCCCAGCCCGCAGGCTGCAAGAGCACCCGGACAGGACAGGCCTGAGCCCCCCAGAAGTTGTGCCATGTGCTATACAGTTGGGAATAGATCGATGGATCCAGAAGACTAGGGACGCCGGGTGAGGGAGAGACAGGCCCAGACCTTGTTCTGTTACCTTCTGGCCAGGGCTCGTTATGTCCCAGAATCAAGCTCTTTAGTATTTCCTTTGTCATTCTGGAAATACAAAAATACTTGCAGATGATGGAAAATTTGCTAACTGACCTCTGCCACATGGTTTGGAATAAGCCTGCCACCCAGTCGTTACACGGAGACAGGTGTCTTGGCACTAAGAAAGACTAGGTTCCTAGACAGTTTTGCCAGGAAGGTTTTACAGCCTAGGAACAGTTTAGATAGACTGACTTTGTTGCTGTCTGGATGAACCTGGCTCCCTCTTAACTAGTATTAATTAGTATGTCTTCTTTCAGGCCTTTCAACAAATCCGACTTCTGTTAACACAGTTCTACGTTGAAGCTGCCTTTGAATCTTTGCACAGATTTGAATGTGTACTTTCGTTAGGAGATTGTACCTGCAGTATTAGATCCCAACTAGCTTGAAGCAAGAATAGGAGATACTGAATGTTGTACTGAGTGTTTAAAATGTGGATCTTTGAAACGGTTCTAGGACATAAACTAAATGCTGCCAGTAGCTTCATGTTGTTGGTTAGGACACAATTTGGAAAGAAAAACTCAAATGTCTTTCAATAGGAGAAATGTCTATAGGTGAAATTTAGTTATCATCTATAAAACACATTTTAATTTCCAGCCCATCTGCTGTTTGTTCTTTCTCCCCACCCTGTCTCATTTTTAAAAATTATTTTAGGGGGCTGGAGAGATGGCTCATTGGTTAAGAGCTCTGGCTGCTCTTGCAGAGGATTTGGGTTGGGTTCCCAGCACCCGAGTGGCGCCAACAACTGGCCTGTAACTTCTGACCTACTCAGACATTGCACAACATGGGTACACTTACATATATGCAGACAATACACTCATACACATAAGATTAAAAATACATTTTTAATTATTTTAAAGCAAATCCAAGAGTTTTATCTGTAAATCATCTAATTTATTTCTACAAGGACCCTCTTTTTAAAATTTAAAAAAGTTACTGCAATAAGGTGATTCCATGTATTTTTAAAAATCTAACCATTATTTCTTTAGTTTCAAATACCGTGTCAATTTAAATGTTCTGTTTACCTGTACTGTACTCTGTATGTCTTCGTGTTTTCTATAGTTTGGAATTCACTAATTACATCTCCCTTGGTGCCTTTAACATCTGTCTCCCAAATTTTTTATAAACTAGTACGATCTAGAGATTTAATCAAATGTGTGTGTGTGTGTCTTTTTGTGGGTTTCTTTCTATTGGTTGGCTGATTTGGTTTTGCTTTTCTGAGACAGGATCACTTGTAGCCTGTGTTAGCACTTATATGTTACTGAGGATGACCTTGAACTCCTGATCCTACCTCCACTTTTTTTCAATTTTGCCTGCATGTAGGTAAGTGCACCGGCATCGTGCAGTGCCTGCGGAGGTCAGAAGAGTTTGTCGGATCCCCTGGGATTGGAGTTACAGACAGTTGTTAGCTGCCATGTGGGTGCTGGGATTCGAACACGGGTCTTTTGCAAGAGCAATCAGCGTTCTTAACTGCTGAGCCATCTCTCCAGCCCTCCTACCTCCCCTTTTTAAGTGCTAAATTACAGGTCCATGCCACAACACCCAGTAGATATTAGAGGGATTTTTCTTTTACATGTTTTTTTTAAAAGTGTTATGTGTGTGAGTGTTTTGTCCACATGTATTTGCCACATGAGTGCCTGATGCCCATGGAGGCCAGAAGGAATTGGAGGATCCTCTAGAACTCTAGTTATAGACTGTTGTAAGCTGCCATATAGGTGCTAGAAACCAACCCAGGTCCTCTGCAAGAGAAGCAAGGGCTCTTAACAGCTGAGCCAGCTCTGTAGCCCCAGGTGTTGGAGGTTTTAATCAAAATAAATGTATGAGTGATGCTGCCCACTTCTTCATATCAGGGATATGCAACAGCTGGTGATATCTGGTGTTACAATAGATCAGTGGGATCAGGTGTTGCCAGCCTGCTCCACAGAATGTTTGTCATCAGTCTGATGATTTAGCAGTCATTGTGATCACTACCTGAACACTCTTTAACTATGTTGCAACTGTGGGCTGCAACTCCATCATTCCTTTTTCATTTATTACCTGGAACTTTATAATGAAAAGTCCTCAGATACCCAGGTACCTGAAATACCTTTTATATATATAGGGCAAGTTTTTAAAATAATGAGATTATTTTCTTTGGTGTCCTAAAAGGTGACCAGTTCTTATTTTTAATATCATTACGTATTTTTCACGTGTTTCAGTCCATTGCAATAATTATTCTTTCTGATACTGAAACTCTTCCCTAACAGGCCAGTGGAACCCTTATAATTGCTCATATATTTTTTGTTTTCTGATGTGGTGCACTGCTGCCATACCACTTCTACCCCAGATCTAAATCAGCTGTTCATTGTTAGGAGCACTGGTTGCTCTTCCTGAGACAGGCTCACTTGTAGCCTATGCTGGCATTTATATGTAACTGAGGATGACCTAGCACTCCTGATCCTACCTCCACTTTTTTTTTTTTAACTATTTTATTTTATTTCATGTGTGTACTGTCTGCATGTAGGTAAGTGCACATGTGTGTGCAGTGCCCGCAGAGGCATTGAATTCAAAAGCCACAGTCTGGACAATAGGGTGCAGCAGGACTCTTCACTGCTAATGTGGCTACTCTCCCTGTGCTCACACTAGTCAGAAGCACATCCAGTGTACACCCAGTAGGCAGGACACTACATTCATGAAAGCACAAATGAGTACAGTTCCAAAAATATGTAGGTCCTTTTAACAAAAAGTTTACCAGTATAAGCAGTGGTACAAATAATGGTGAATTTCTAAAGCTAGCTCCCAAGTACATGTGGAAGGAAGTCTATGGGGTTTGTTTTGCTTTTTAGCTTTTTTTTATGTGTATGAGTATTTTGTCTACATGTACGTAAGAGCATCATGAGTGCAAAGCCTGCAGAGGTCAGAGTTTGTATATTATTCCAGGAGACGTTCTGCTCTGAATTCAAATTAAGTGTCAAAATACATTCTTGAGCATTATGGCCCCTGTGGGGCTCAAAGGAATCCCCCCTTCATGTACTGAGTTGGTCTGGTCATAAACAGAAGCCTGCCTTCACCCTCTGCATTTCAGCCACCTTTTCCTCTGTCCCCTAAGGCTCCAGGTAGGAAATGGGACCTCACTGTGCACCCTAAAAGTTGGCAGCACTTCCTTCAGTGGCTGTTTCCTATTGGATCACCAATGGAAGAGGCCTGGGAAATGACAATGTTTGGACAAAGGCCTCCTGAAGTATAATGGGAAAAAGGAGTTGTCAGTTCATAAGAAAGAGGCTGATTGAGGACTGTCTGCCCTCTAACTACAGAATTACCTCCAGACCACTGTTAATGGGTCAAAAACTGGGAATCAATATTCACTAAGAAAAAAGTTGTGGAAATGATACATTTTAAAACATAGCAAATACAAAAATAAATAACATGTTTTACATGTCTGCTTTTAGATTTCTATTGTTGCATTTATAACTGCTACAAAAATGCCACCACATCACCAAAATGAAGAAGAGAAGTTCTTCTTAAATGCCAAAGGCCAGAAGGAAATTTTACCCAGCATCTGGGACTCGCCTACCAAACAGCTTTCTGTTGTTGTGCCTTCATACAATGAGGAAAAACGGTGTAAGTTCTTTATGGCCTTTTTTAATAATGGATAATTTGGGAAGAAAAGGAAATGTACAATGTTGGAGTTCACTGAAGATGCTGAGATGGTTGGTGACTTGAGAATGGGGAAAGTGAGTGCTGTAAGGAGTAGGAGCAGCATCTTGAGGGATGCAGTGTTCTAGAGAAGTAGTAACATGAACAAAAGACATCCAGTGAGGATGGCCTGGGGGACATCCCAGAGGGGCTTGGTAAGTGAAGGGGACATTTTCACTATGTAAATGGAGTGTGCTGGGGCTAGGTAACTCATTTTCAAAAGTAGTCTTTAAAATATTTTTTTCTTTAAGTGCCTATGATGATGGACGAAGCCCTGAACTACCTGGAAAAGAGACAGGTATCATACTTCTCTTTCCATGTCATATCTCCAGTTAAAATTAAACCAGGTCACAAGTGGTGGAGCCCCAAGCTAGGTGCACCCTGGGAGGCAATGCTGATCCCTAGGCCACACGGGGCCAACGCACAGCTCACTACCTCTAGCATCAGCAAGCAGGCCCAGTGCACAACACACTACCTCCAGAGACAAACCAGAAAGCCAGCCTTTCTCTTTCTGGGCCCTCCTACTCTCTTAATCCCCTCTTGCCTGATAATATACTATGGATTGAGTGCCAATGCATGTCTGCAGACTTTTACTTCTGTGGCTTCTTTGGGAAAAGGTATATCTATATATTTTTTTGCAGTTTCTGCTATTGGAGTCTTTTAAGCATACTCAACAAAATATTTTTTATTTCTCAAACATTATATACTAAATTCACATGATTTATATAAAATTATAATCTCAAAAATACAGCCAGGTGTGGTGGTGCATGCCTTTAATCCCAACACTCAAGAGGCAGAGGCAGGCAGATCTCTGTGAGGTAGAAGCCAACCTGGTCTACATAGTGAGTTCTAGGCCAGCTGTGGCTACAGGGAGACCATGTTTTAAAAAGACCAAAAATAATTTTTTGAAGTTGTAAATTGTACAAAATTAAAATACTTGAGAGCAAACTAAAGCTACCCAGCACAAGGTCAGGTAAGGGAACCAAGGGGAGGCACACAGATTTAAGACGGTGTGTTCCCACTGATTCTGCCCAGTGTCTGTCTTTCTGTTCTTAGCCTTTTTATTGATTTGTGCACTAATGTTTGTATTTGTCCACAGCAAAATAATTGTTGCTTAAATTAGAACTTTCTTAAGGCAAGCCCCCCCCTCCAATAATTTTTTTTTTTAATTTTAATTACAACTTTATGGGCTGGCAAGATGCTGCCAAATGTGGCAGTCTAGGTTTGATCCCTGGGACCAACATGGTAGGAGAGAATAGACCCCTGTAAGTTGTCCTCAGACCACCACATGTATACCCTGGTTCCTGTACATGTGCATGTGAATACACATGCAAATAGATAAATTAAAAATTAATAACAAATTACACCTTTATTGGTCTTGCTGATAATTTTACCAAATTATGACCTGTTATTTTTGCTTCTTGCAGAAACATGATCCTGCATTCACTTATGAGGTCATAGTAGTCGATGATGGCAGTGTAGACCAGACTTCAAAGGTAAATACATGTGGTTTTAGAATGACCACTTGATAGAAAACATGGAATAATTTAGCACATGTGGCATCTCATTTCTGTTGCTGATAAAATAGCCTGATCAAAAGCAGCTTTGGTTTGACTCACGTTAAGTTAAATTTACTGCTGGGAGGTGTGCACGAAGCTTCTAGGCTCCTGACACCCTCCTCCCACCATCCTTACAACAAACCGATAAACCGAGACAGTATTCCTCCAGACTACAGTTTAGGGAACAAATGGATTTATTGGGCTTGCTAACAGAGCATAGGGTGGTGGTGAGAGGGTACTTACAAAGCTGTGGGCCTCCTTGGGCTTTTTTCCCTATGTCCCAGCAGCAGCTTTCTGACCTGCTGTCCGCATTCCAAGATGGCGAATACCACCCCCTCACTGTGGCTTCCTTGTCCCTACCCTTAGTCCCTCCACTTCATATAGCCAAGGCTAACTGATTGGGTGAGAGGAGTGACTGCCCCTCCCTTCCTATGGAGGGTCTATAGTCAAATTAGTTTGAGGTAATTGAAGCAACTGGGTGAGAAGCTAGAGAAAAACACATCTTCCCATTGTTTGCTTGCCAGTCTGGCCTGACACTCGGAGGGCAAGTTCATCTAACGTTCTACCACTTCCTCAGTCTCTTAACACTCTATCCACCAGCCTCTTCCACAAGAGTCCCTAAGCCTTCGGGGGAGTGACAGATGCAGGATGATCTTTTCTTCTGTTGTGGCAAGATATTAAACTTTTGGGCCTTCTTATCAATTGTTTCCAAGACATGGCTGTTGATCCATCTCAGTGGTATTTCTCCTATTATAAAGGCAAATGAAAAGTAACAGGAACATCTAAATGAACATTAACTGTTGTAATAATCTAACCTATGGGTATAAACACAAATGCTTGGAAGATACCTTGACAGGTGCATTGCATTCATTTTACAAAATACTTGCAGTAGCTTCTCCACTGAGGCCTATAAAACACACACACACACACACACACACACACACACACACACAAATACACACTGCACACCCGCAACGGTGGGTTGGCCTGGTCGACAGCACCAGATGTGTGTTCCACCCCTAGGAGCAGACCATATATCCAATCAGAAATTTGTCCGTTGTAAATATAATAGTTGAGCCACTATTGTACCAGCAGGCACATCTTGCTTGGCATAGTCAGCCTATCTAGAGTCTCTACCTATAAGAAGATGAGGTCTTCCTCACCCAGCAATAATCAGCTGTCAATAATTCAACTAAGATTGGGGCCTGCTGTTCATTTCCTCAATTCTGTGCTGGGTTTTTGTCTGCTTAAGTTTGCATAGGTCTTGTGCATGCTGACACCATTGCTGTAGGTTCATATGAGAAGAGTCCCAGGTGCCTGTAGGACTGTTTCTGTATGGTCATACACCTCCTCTCTGACTCTTACAATCTTTCTGCCCCTCTTCCGCAATTGTCCCTGAGCCCTGGGTGGGTGGATTTTAATATAGGAGTCCTGTCCAAGGACCCACACTCTGCAAGCTCTTATTCTCTGTGCTTTGGTCATCTGTGACCTTTTGTGTTCCTGGTCCTCTGTTGCATGAGGGAGCTTCATTGATGAGAGCTGAAAGATACATTAGTATTCTTTTCATCCCTTGTTCTATGTTCCTTGAGCCTTAGGTGTAGAGGTTGCATTCTAGATGTGCACTTAGGCTTGGGAAATTCACAGTCTCTGTGTGTGACCAGTTGTGGAACTCTGTAGTTATCTCTGTCTCTTGAAGAAGAAGCTTCTTTGATGGGTGGTGACTGGGATACTTGTCTGTAAATTTTAAGGATCCATATTTTGCACATAGTAAGAAATTACATTTGTCTAGGGACATGACAGCCTTGAAGTTTTCTCTGAGATCTGTGACCTCTCCAGCTATGTTTATTGGCTAGGTTTACAGTACCACACATGAGTTTCTTCCTATTGAGTGGGCTTTAAGTCCAATTAATTAGGTAGCTGTTGATTACCCCCAGGATACAAGTGCTACTGTACCAATGTCATTTGCTGTGCTGGTCATTAATGTGGTTATTAGGCCTTGAAGCTGGGGTTGGACCATCAACTGACGTTCTCCCTTAGCAGCTTGCATAGTGCTCTCCAAAGCTATGAGAGCTAGCCTTCAGGGGAGGTGGCTTGCAGGTCAGTTCCAGCTCTGTTGCTCCAAATCCTGTGTCCAAAGTATGTCCTGTCTTCAGCATTAGGGTCTTACTATCAAGTTCTGGGTGGTAATCAAGGACTGTGGTAATAGCCTGTGTGATTTGGGGAGTCTCTTGAACTACCCTGGCCAACAACTCAAAGGGAGGTTTCCCCTTTCTGGCACGTTTTCTTGTTATGTAGTCTTCAGCTATACACATGGACTCACATAGAGATATTCTATGTGTAATTTTTCAGTAGTTTTTTTTGGGTGGGACTAATATAATTCCCTCTGGGTTTTTTTTTTTTTTATATATATATACTAGCAAGGCACTACTTATCAACAGATTTTTTTAAAGTTATTATTAATGTATGAGTGTTTTGCCTGCATGTATGTAAATGCGCCCGTGTTGTGCAGTGCTTGCAAGGACAGAAGAGGGTGTTAAATTCCTTAGAACTGGAGTTATGGATGGTTGTTAACTTCCATGTGGATGCTGGGAACCAAACCCGGTCATCTGCAAGAGCAACCAGTGCTCTTAACCACTGAGCCATCCCTCCAGCCCTGAAAACACAGATTTTGTTTGTGGAAAGGTAGAAAATAGGTTCGCTGTGTCACTGCTCCCTGTGAACAGGGAGGCTTTGAAGACCACCAGAGAGGTCTGAAAACCTTCTTTTCCTACCCATTTGTTTGTCCTTTTTTTTCCTAAAGAGATTTCCTATCTTTCTGACCCATCTTCAAGTTTCTAAATTAGTCATATATGTGGGAACTGTCCCCACTTATCTGTGACTGAGTACCAGATGTGCCCTTTGCCATGCCAGGCCCCATCTCGAATTGCCCAGGGAGGTCTAGAACCCCATGTCATGCCCACTTTCCTAGACCTTTAACTGGCCTGCTCAACTGTGATGACTTTGTGACAGTACTTTATCAGGTCTCACCAATGTCTCTGATAAATATTTTCTAAACTCTAAACTTCTTTATTAGTAAGAATGCTTCACAGGTGTGGTTGTGCATGCCCATAATCCTAAGCACTTGAGGCTGAGGCAGGTGAATAGAGTTTAAAGCCAGCCTGGGCTTCATAACAAGACCTTATCTAAAAAAACTGGGCAAGGTGGTACACATCTATAATCCCAGCACTTAGGAAGTGAAGACAGGAGACTCAGGAGTTCTCAAGGCCAGCCTGGGCTACAGTGAGACCCTTTCTCAAAACACAAAGCTTCATGTTTTCTTCTTTGATATTCATGTTCTTATAATAAAAGATTCATTTATGATGCTCTTGTTAAATAGCAACATAATAGACCTTAAAGACAATGTACCAGAAACTGGGCATGGTGGCACATGCCTTTAGTCCCAGCACTTGGGAGGCAGGGGCACACAGATCTCTGTGAGTTCAAGGACAGCCTGGACTATAGTGAGTTCAAGGCCAGCCTGGTCTATATAGTGAGTTCCAGGCCAGCTGGGGCTATAGGGAGACCTGTCTCAAAAACACCAAAAAAAAAAAAAAATGTACAAGGAAATACTCATTCACTGGACTATTCATCAGCTAATGCTTGTTGTTAAATATCAACTACAAGGACTGGAGAAATGGCTTAGTAGTTAAGAGCACTGACTGTTTTTGCAGAGGACCCAGGTTCAGTTCCCAGCACCCACATGGCAGTTAAAAACTATCTCTAACTCCAGTTCTAGGGGTTCTATGCCCTCTTCTGATCTCTGTGAGCATTGCATGACACAAGTACACTTACATAAAGGCAGGCAATACACTACAAATATTTAAAGATCAACTATATATAAAACACAAGAGCTTATGCCTTTTTATAATGAGCCTCAGAACAATTGAGAGATAAGCCTGAAAATTCCATGACATAGTTAAGTGGGACCAAAGATCATGGTGAAAAGAATTTAAGGAAGGAGGTGACTTTGGAACTAAATCTGTAAAGTTAGTTGTAACTAAAAGTATGGAAGTAATCCATCCAGACTGAGCATAGATGCCAGAGAGATTGGCAGGATCTATCCTAGGAAGAAATGATGTGCTCTATCAAATGGGACATTGCAGTTACAAACAGGCTGCCTCTGAGTTTGTTGAGACACAAAGGGAATGGCCTGGAAAACATGTTGCTCTTATGGTTGAGTGTGGAAGTGGTCTCAGCTCCACTGAGAAGCAGCTTCTGATGACTACTTTTCATAGCAGCCCTGAGCATTTGAGTGGCCATCTAGTCTCCTGGAAGGGTTAGGATGTGTGAAGGAGTACTTAGCAGTTGTCCCTATGGCCTCCCAGGTTGGAAGAAGCTGAAAACTTGAAACATATTTACTAGAAAGTGTTTGTTTCTAGGGATTAAACCTAGAGCTTTGATTATATTAGGCAAGTGCTCTACATCCCCAGTCCTTTTTTGTTTATTTTGAGACATAGCCTCACTTAGGTACCCAGGCTAGCCTTGAATTCACTCAGTAGCTCAGGGAGGCCTCAAACTTGTAATTTTGCCTTAGCCTCCTGAACAGCAGAGATTATAATTTTCTTATTTTACAATTATATTGTATACCATCACACTGAACACAAGTTGTTGTTTTTTTTTTTTTCAGAGGAGCTAGCGTTCCGTAAGTTAGGTATTTGATTGACTTGCCTGTTAGTGTCTTGTAGTCCTTGGAATGTGAGGAAAATTGGAGTTATACCTCCTGTTGAGGAGTTTCAGGCTCAGGAGGCCTGAAATGTATAGTGCAAGAGAATACTGCAGTGCTAGAGAAGCATTTATTAGATCCTTGAATCTCGAGATGAGCAAGCACTCCATGTGAACTAAGTTCACACAGGCAGGCCTGCTGCTACAGTCTTCTGCAGAGCACATTCTCACGCATCAGTGTGTGTTCCAGTGTGGCTTCAGCAAAATTTGCTTCCTTGAAAGCTAGCATCGTGTCCTGTAGAGGCTGCCTTCCATCCTGGCTTAGGAAAGAGATGCTGAGTTCACTTAGCTGTGTACACTATGACTTCGTTTTCCTGCTCTTGTTGTATTAGTGATTAATACCTACAACTTAGATGAAATGTTTTTTGAATAAGCGCTTCTTGAGATGGGATGAGCCGTGGACCCTTACTGGAATACAGAGATATGAAAGCACTCTCTGCAGTGAAGGAGTTTACACCTCAGTACTTACACCAAATAATTGCGAGCACAGTGCATTAAATATTTTCACTAGTTCAGAACTTTTTCATGGAGTATATTTAGGTAATAAAGGCATTTAATTACCTCATGCCAGGAATTGTGAGCATAGTTAATTCTGGAGTCAACCCACCATTGAAATTGTCAGGTTGCTGTCGTGTGTGTGTGTGTGTGTGTGTGTGAGAGAGAGAGAGAGAGAGAGAGAGAGAGAGTTATATAAGATCTCGTTATGTATGTAGCTGAACAGTGGTCACGTGTCCTGAAGCCACAAGAGGCAACTCGGACGTTAAGAATGCTTGTGTGCCTTTCCTTTTACCTAGGAGTAAAAGTCTGTCAGAAGCCCTGTCTTCCAACAGACTTAACCTGGGTTCATGAGTTAAAACTTGGAGACATGGCTAATCACCAAAGGTCGCTGGGAAAGCACTTGGCAGAGAGGATTTAGAGCAATCATAATTCATCTCTCAGGGCTTCAAATATTGTCATTCAGCAAGCCTGGGACCATAATTGCAAGGGAAAGTAGCAGCCAAGGGCCCTCCACAGTGCTATTGTACAAGCCCATAGCTGAATTTGCTCAATAAAGCTCATCAGTTCCAGACTGTCACGCCCTGCCCATGCAGTCACAGTCAGCCCTTAACACATTCAACCAAATACTCTCCAATAATTGCTATGTTTTAAAATTCATTTTATTATTTATGTATATATGTGTGTATATGTACATGTGTATGGGTACCCACAGAGGCCAAGAGAGAGCACCAATCCCCTGGAACTGAATTACAAATAGTTGTGAGCTGTCTACCCCCGCCCACAACCCCCCATGTGGATGCTGGGAACTAAACTTTGGTCCTCTGAAAGAGCAGAATGTGCTCTTAACTGCTGAGCTATCTCTCCAGCCCCTAAGTTTTTGGGAGTTTTTTTTGTTTTTGTTTTTTTTAATTTGTGTCTGAGGCTGGGGATGTGGCTCAGTAAAAAGCCCTTGTATAGCATGCCTGAGGCCCTAGGTTCAACCACACTAAATAAGAAAAAAAAGGAAGTCCAATTAGTACTGGACACATAGACTTGGGGGTTTTCCCTTGTGAGTATTCCCTGAACAATACAGTGTAATAGCGACTTATATTAGGAACTGTAATAGTCCAGGGCTGGAGAGATAACTCAGTTGGGAAAATCCTTACCTTGCAAGCCTTACTACCCAAGTTTAATATTCAGAACCCACATTTTTTTTTAAAAAGGCAAACATGGTGTGAACACACTTGCAAAGCCAGCTCTAGGTATCAGATCCCTGGACCTAGCCTACTTGGTAAGTTCTAGGCCATTGAGAATATTTGTCTCAAAAAACAAGATGCATAGCCTGGCATGGTGGTGTGCTTCTTTAATCTCAGTACTCCCAGCACTCAGGAGACAGAGATAGGCACATCTTTGTGAGATCAAGGCCAGCCTGGTCTACATAGTGAGTTCTAGGCCAGCTGGGGTTACAGGGAGACCCTGCCTGAAAAACAATCAATCAGAATAATCAAGATGGATGGCACCTGAGGAGTGATACCCAAGGTTGTCATCTAGCCTTCACACACCCAAACATGCTGCACACACATGAACATGGACACATGCGTGCACACACAAAATAATCTAGAGGTGATTTATAGTACACAGACAGGCACAGAATTTTCAAGTGCTGAAAGAAGAGGAAAATACGGGTAATGAGATTGCTCAGTCCATAAAGTACTCCCCATGCAAGCATGAGGACTTGAGTTCAAGACCTAGAACCCATGCAAAAAAGTTGGGTAAGCGCCAAGCCAATAAGATACCTGTCTCAAGAACAGAGTGGATGCTTTGTGAAAAATGCACCCAAGGTCAGCTTCTGGCCGACATGCATGTACACATACAGTTTTGTTTTGTTTTGATTTAAAGAGAGTAAGACTGGAGAGATGGTTCTGTGGTTAAGAGCACTGGCTGCTCTTGCAGAGGACCCAGCTTCAGTTCATACACAAATTATTATTATTTTTTTTTTTTTTGGTCTTTTTGAAACAGGGTCTCCCTGTAGCCCCAGCTGTCCTGGAACTCACTATGTAGACCAGGCTGGCCTTGAACTCACAAAGATCTGCCTGCTTCTGCCTCCTGAGTGCTGGGATTAAAGGCATGCGCCACCATGCCCAGCCATACACAAAATTTTTTAAAAATCAAAAAATGTAAAAGGACCAGGATGAGCTGGGCATAGTGGTACACACCTGTATCTGCAGACTATGATGTAACGATATTATATTACGGAAGAACAGAGGGTCTGAGCCATGCTATAGTCGATCGAGGAACAAAGTGGTGATGAAGATACACAGGCAGCAAATGGAGATCAGTTTTCCGACTAATTTTGGAATTTTTTTTCAAGGTGCTGGGGATTAAACCCAGGACTTTGGGCATCACAGGCAAGCACTCTGCCACTGAACTACATTCTTAGCCCATGACTAATTATAAATCCAAGTACTGGTAGTTGCTTGGGATAATAGTGAAGTGAAAGGAAGTAGCTGTAGTTGTTGTTGTTGAGACAGGGTCTCCCTGTAGCCCCACCTGGCGGGCCTTGAACTCACCTCTGCCTCCCAAATGCTGGGATTAATGGTGTACACTACCACACCCAGTTAGTAAAAGGAAGGTTTTTTTAGGATGCTGGAGGCTTGAGTGAGTTTGAATCCAAGGAGTTGGTGGGGAGAAAAATTTTTAAAAACTGAAAGATTTCAGAGAGGAAAACTTAATGGTATGAACATCTGCTAAAAGAGAAATTTGAATGAAAAGATTTGAGGTCCTGGATATAGACAGGCTATCTGGGAGCAAAATCAGCTGATGACCTAAATAACTAGACTTTTAGCACCCTGACCAGACGTTCGTACATGTCGTGCATGTAGCTTTTTGCTATAGCAACTCAGTCAAAGGAGGAACTGATGGTTTCTGTTCTTGGGGTTCTTTTGCAGGAACTTAATTTGTCATTTCAGTAACTGATAGATTAGTGTTGTCCGTGGGTACTAGAAGTTCTACAACTCCTCTGGGCCACGAGTATAATCCAGACACAAGAAAAATAAGCTGCAATAGCAGCGTTTGCACCTCAGTGAAAAACCCGGTCTGCAAAATTTGCATGGACTCTTACGTTGTTTTTCAGGTTTCTCTTCTTATTAATTATGTGCATTTTAGTTGACACATAGTAATTGCTCATGTTTATGGGGTACAATGTGGTGTTTCAATACACAGATGTACTATGTTTTCACATCAGGATAACTCATATCTGTGAACTCAGTTTTCCAAGTTAACTTTATTCTGATTTACATACTTTGGCAGGTGGCTCTGGAATATTGCCAGAAATACGGAAGTGACAAAGTACGAGTGATTACCCTGGTGAAGAACCGTGGGAAAGGTGGCGCTGTCAGGATGGTAATGTTTGCTTTCACGGTCTGTCTAAAATATAAAGGCATTTTAATAACCTTTTGCAGTTTTTAGAGCCACGTGTATCTTACAGCTAGCTAGTCAAGTATCAGCATTTCAGGTCAGCAACATTTTTTTTGTTTTTTTGCTTTTAATATTTTATTATTTTTATTTTATGTGTATGAAGTGTATTGCCTGCATCTATGTGCATATACCTGTGTCGTGCAATGCCGCAGAGGTCAGAAGAGGGTTTCAGATTTCCCTGGAACTGAAGTTAAGGACGGTTCATAGCTGCCATGTGGGTGCTGGGAATCAAACCTGGGTCCTCTGCAAGAGCAGTCAGTGCTCTTAACCGCTGAGCCATATCTCCAGCCCCTCTAGACATCGTAGTGTACCTGTAATATACTGGATGGTTCAGAAAAGCATATTACATTTGTGTTAAGTTTTATGTTGTCTTTGGTAGAGTTGTGGAATGACTTCTTAACAGCAGTACAGTGGGCTCCTGCGTACTGAACTTTACCTTTATGCAGGCACTGCTGAGCCTGGTACCATGAACTCAGGTGACCCCTGCATGGGCCTGCTGATGGGCTGTACAGTCTAACAGGAATGATAAGCAGAAGCAAAGGAAGATGCTGTACTGAGGGAGGGCACAGGAGTGCTGAGCAGGCCCAAGCCAAAGGTGCTGTCAGCTGAGGCATGTCAGGTAGTTACCAAATTATGCTGAAAAAGGGGTCTCACAAAACAATATGTGTGAAAGAAATCCAAGTGATAGTGCTTTAAATGACTTAGAGGTTTACTTTTCCCTATACAAGGAAGCGTAGGGGTAGGCAGTGTAGATACTTGTTCATCACAGTGTCATCAGAAGCCTCTCTTTTCCTCATGAACACAAAGTGACTCCTGGAGAATTAGCCATTACCTCCACATTCCAAACAGAAAGGGAAAGATGCTTCTCAGCTAATTTGCTCCCTTATAAGGTACTGTCCCCCCAAAAATACCACCCTTTAATTTTTACTTACATCTCATGGGCCAGAAAAAATGTCACAAAGCCATCCCAATTTTTTTTTCTTTTTCTTTTTTTTTTAATTTAATAACCACATGATTAGAAAAAGCATTTCATTACAGCTTTAACATATTCAATAACAATTTCCAGAGCAAAGATACATCTCTTTCAAAAGTGGAGGCAAATTTTTAGGTTCACAGTAGAATTAATACAGTTATACAATATTGAACTCAATATAAACCCTATAACACATAAAGTTGAATGAGTTTTTAACTTTTAAAAAAGATCTTCATTTCATTTTAAAATACACTGTTTCCTACAGAAAGACTCATTGTTAATGCTACTAACACTTAGATGTTTGCACATGCGACCCTAATCTTTATGTATCAGATTATTACTAGTCACAGTCGATTACACTTGGATCCTTGGCACCTGAGTATGGATATAAAGTCATCAGGTAGATTTCAATGATAATATTTATCACCTCTACTAATTAACATGAAGTAAATTTTTATGCTTCCTCCTCAAATATAACTCATTTTTTTATTTATTGAAATCTTTTTGTGTGTGTATATCATACAGAACATCCCTAACAATCTTATTCATCTATATACCCACTTCCCAAATGGTACCCTCCCATAGCCTCCACTCCCCCCAGTCATCCCTGTTACTGTCCACTGTGTTGTTGGTGCCCCCAGCCATTCCCCAGTGCTTGTCCATCTGCTGAATCTAGTCAGCCTATCTAGAGATCCTTGTTTTAGGAATATCAGCTGTTCCTCATCTAGCAGCAATCAGTTGTCAATACTCCTTTAGATAAGATTGGGGTCTGCTGTTCATTTTCCCAGTTCTATGCTGGGTTACTGTCTGGGAGTCTTTTGGGCCACCCTGGCCAATAACTCAAAGGAAGGTATTTCCTATCTACTATTGTTTGTTGTTATGTAGCCTTTAGCTATACATATGGACTCTAAAAAAATTATATTGACCCTTTTAATCTTTGGTTATACTTTTCTTTTGGGTGTTTAAGGCCATACAGTTGGCCCAGATGAGCCAAATTTATTTTTATTCTTAAGGCCATTTGAGGATCTGTCCCTCAGGGGTCACATGGGCTTGGGAGGAGCCCCTGGCTTCTTTCTTTCACCAGTTCCATCTACGTGAAGATAAGTGAAAGGTCCTGCTTGACCATGGCTGGCTTCACTTGGAAGTATGGAGGAAATGATTCCTCTGTGTTGACCCTCCTCTTTGTAGACTGGACACTGGTTCAAGTCCATCTGGTGGGGTCTCCATGGCCTCCTTGATCAAGAGGACAGGTGATTCACCACAGTTACAGGACATTTTGAGAAATGCTCCATTGTCCCCTGGAACTTAGTCAACCTTGGTGGGCAAGGAGCAAAAACTATCCTTTAAGTCCCTCTGACCAAATTAGTAGAGGCCTCAAAGTACGGCTGTTAAAACATCCAAGAAGGTTAGTTCCACCAGTCTGGTACTTTTAATTACCATGTGCTATGTAGATAAAGCTTGGGCAAAAACCAAAGGTTTTCAGATAAACCTTGACTAGACATATATTACATTCCTTGAGCTGTCAGTAAGTTGTTGGACTAATATGGTTCCCTCTGGTTTTTTTTAAAACTAGTCATTATTTATCTCTCACATTGTCTAACCCTTCCACCATGGTTTCCCCATTTAAAGTGCCCCCATTTTTCCCATGTCTCCCTTAATAATACCCTTCTCCTGTGGTCCCAGTTCTCTTGAGCTCCTTCTTTCCCTTTATCCCCAAGGTTCTTTGTATAACCCTCCCTCCTACCTCCCCTTAAAATAATCCCATTTTTATCAATATCTCCCTCATTAATACCTTTTTCCTACTGTTCTACTCTTTCAGGTTCCTTCTTTTCCTTTACCTCCCCAGTTCTTTTTCATTATCCTGGTTCCTGTAGTTATGTCTGGATACACACTCATTTATAAGGATTTGGTTCTAGGTCCACATATGAGGGCGAACACAGCATCGTTTGTTTGTCTGAGTCTATGTTACTTCACTTAATACAACAATTTCTAGTTCTATCTATTTACCTGCAAATTTCATGATTTCAGCTTTCTTTACTGCTGAATAGAACTACATTGTATAAATGAACCACATTATCATTATCTCCTCGTCAGTTGACGGACACTTAGGTTGCTTCCATCTCTTAGCTATTGTGAAAAGAGCAGCAACAAACATTGATGTACATGTCTCTGCAATAGGATGAGTTCTTTGGGTATATGGGCAAGGAGTGATATAACTGGGTCAAATGGTAGGTTCATTTTTAGTATTTTATGAGTTCTCCACACTGCTTTCCATAGGGGTTGAACAAGCTTGCAGTCCCACCAGCAGTGGATGAGCGTTCCCCTTTCCCCACATTCCTCTCCAACATTTAGTATCATTTGTTCTCTTGATCTTAGCCAGTCTGACTGGGGTAAGATGAAATCTTAAAGTGGTTTTAATTTGCATTTCCCTAATTACTAGTGATGTTGAGCACATTTTAAGGTGCTTAGCCATCTTTATTTCTTCTTTTGAGAACTCTCTGTTCAGCTCTTTAGCTCATCTTTTCATTGGGTTATTTCCTTTCTTGATTCTTTGTTTTTTGAGTTCGTTATATATTCTGGATGTTAAATCTCTGTCAGATGTGTTGCTCATGAAGATTTTCTCCCATTCTGTGGGTTTTCTCTTCACTTCCTTGGTTGCTTCTTTTGATGTAAGAAGCTTTTGAGTTTAATGAGATTCCATTTGTTGATTCTTGACCTTGATTGCTGAGCAATTGATGTGCAGTTTAGAAAATCCTTTCCTACACCTGTGCTTTGTAGTTTATTACTAATGTTTTCTTCTCACAATTTCAGAGTTTCAGGCTTCACATTAAGGTTTTTGATCCATTGGGAGTTGACTTTTGTGCAAGGTGAAAGAGGGGTTTAGTTTCATTCTTCTACAGGTGGAGATCCAGCTTTGCTAGCACCGTTTGATGAACATGCTGTCTTTCCTCCAGTGAATGTTCTTGGCCCCTTTGTCAAATGTCAGGTGGCTGCAATTGCACATTTGTACTCATATTTGGGTCTTCAATTTTGTTGCATTGATCTATGGGTCTATTTTTGTGCCAGTACCATGTTGTTTTATGACTATAACTCTGTAATACAGTTTAAAATCTGGTATAGTAATCCCCCCACATTGCTCTTAGTGCTCAGGGTTGCTTTCGCTATCCGAGGTCTTTTGTGCTTCCATATGAATCTTAGGATTTTTCTTCCAATTCTGTGAAAAATTTCATGGGGATTATGATTGGCATTGCATTGAATCTATAAATGGCTTTTGGTAGGATGGTCATTTTTACAATACTAATTCTTCCAATCCATGAGTATGGGAGATCCTTCCATCTTCTGATGTCTTCCTCAATCTCTTAAGATTTAAAATTTTCATTGTAGCAGTCTTTAATGTCTTTGGTGAGGTTTATTCTGAGATATTTTATTTTATTTGCAGCTACTGCTATGTACTCTTTCTCTAATTGCTTGTTATTGGTATATAGAAAGGCTGCAGACTTTGTAGATTAATTTTATAACCTGCCACTTTACTGAACGTGTTAATGATTTCTAGGAGTTTTCTGATGGAATTTTTGGCTTCTCTTATGTATAATATCATCTGCAAAAAGGGATAATTTGATCTCTTCC
>NW_008349841.1:495038-497313 GCF_000622305.1 Nannospalax galili | reverse complement strand
GTATGTAGTTTGCAAGTATTTTGTTCAGAATTTTTGCAACTATGTTCATTAAGGATATGGTTCTATAATTTTCTTTTTTGGTTATATCTTTACCTGGCTTTGGTATTAGAGTGATGCTGGCTTCATAGAAGGAATTTGGAAGTGCTCCCTCCATTTGTATCTTTTTGAATAAATTAAGTAGTACTGGATGTAGATCCTCTATAAATTTCTGATAGAATTCTGCTGTAAATCCATATGGTCCTGGGCTATTTTTAGTTGGGAGGCGTTTTGTACACTGTTTCAATTTCCTTGTTTGTTAAGCATCTGTTTAGGCGATTGATCTCTTCTTGGTTTAACTTTGGTGGTGAGCATGATTTTTAAAATTCATCCATTTCTTTTAGATTTTCAAATTTAATGGAGTATAAAACTTTAAAGTATTCCTTTACAATGTCTGGATCTTTTTGGTGTCTGTTGTGATGTTTCCCCTTTCATCTCTGAGTTTATTGATTTGGAGGTGCTCTTTCTTTCTTCTGGAGTGTCTTGTGTCTTAAAGTTGCAATGTTAAGTCATTTATTTGCGTTCTTTCTGATTTTTTAATGTAGGCACTCAGAGCTGTAAACTTCCCTCTAAGGACTGCTTTCAATGTGTCCCAGAGGTTTTGTTGTGTTGTATTGTCCTTTTCATTTAGTTCCAGGAATACTTTTATTTCTTTCTTAATTTTCCTTTGACTCATTCATCATTCAGGAGTGTGTTGTTCAATGTTAAGTCATTTATTTGCGTTCTTTCTGATTTTTTAATGTAGGCACTCAGAGCTGTAAACTTCCCTCTAAGGACTGCTTTCAATGTGTCCCAGAGGTTTTGTTGTGTTGTATTGTCCTTTTCATTTAGTTCCAGGAATACTTTTATTTCTTTCTTAATTTTCCTTTGACTCATTCATCATTCAGGAGTGTGTTGTTTAATCTCCATGTGTTCGTGTGATTACTAGGGTTTCTTCCAGTGTTGATTGTAAGCTTTTTTGCATTGTGGTCTGATAGAATGCATGGAATTATTTCAGTTTTTTTGTATTTGTTGAGGTTTGTTTTGTGCCCCAGTACATGGCTGTTTTGGAGAAGGTTCCATGGGCTGCTGAACAGAAAGTATATTCTTGGGGGCTGGAGCAAAGGCTCAGTGGTTAAGAACACTGACTATTCTGGCAGAAGACCCAGGTTTTATTCCCAGCACCCACATGGCAGCTAACAACTGTCCGTAACTCCAGTTCCAGGGGATCCGATGCCCTCTTCTGTCTTCCACGGCCATTGCACGACACAGGTGCACATACCTACATGCAAGCAATACACGCATACACATAAAAATAATAAAATTTTTTTTAAAGTATATTCTTTCATGCTTGAGTGGAATATTCGGTAGGTGTCTGTTAAGTCCATTTGATATATGGTATTATTTAATTCAGATGTCTCTCTGTTAACTCTCTGCTCTGTTGACCTATTTAATGGAGACAGTGGGGTATTGAAGTCCCCTACTATTAATGAGTTGGGGTTAATCTGGGTCTTAAAGTCCTGTAGTATTGTTTTTATGAAGTTGGGTGCACCAGAGTTTGGTGAATATATGTTTGTGATTGTAATATCTTCTTGGTTTATTGTCCCTTTGATCAGAATGAAGTGGCCCTCTTTATCTCCTGTTTAGTTGTAGTTTAAAGTCTATTTTATCAGATATTAGAATTGCAATGCCTGATTTTTATTTTCTTTAGTACCATTTGCTTGGTATATTTTTTCCATCCTTTCACCCTAAGATAGTTTCTGTCCTTTAAAGTGAGATGAGTTTTTTGCAGACAACAAAAAGATGAGTTTTGTTTCTTAATCCATTCACCTAGTCTGTGTCTTTTGACTGGGGAGTTCAGTCCATTAATAAAGTTATTAATGAAAGATGAGTATTGAATCCTGTCATTTTTATTTCTGTTCACATTCTTGATATAGCTGTACTTCTCCACAGTTATACCTTCATTGCCTTTCTTTCCATAACCCCTTGGGTATAGTCATTCCTTTCTTCAGCTCTTTGTATTGCTTCCAGAACTCTCTGAAGGGCTGGTTTTGTGGACATGAATTCTTTCAGCCTATTTATGCCATAGAAGATTTTCCTTTCCCCTTCAACTATGATAGACATTTTGGCTAAGTAAAGTAATCTGAGTTGGCATCTGTGGTCATTTAAAACTGGGAATACGTTGGTCCAGGCTCTTCTGGCTTTCATAGTTTGCACTGAAAAGTCAGCTGTAATCCTAATGGGATTTCCTTTATCTGTG
>NW_008349841.1:478468-494908 GCF_000622305.1 Nannospalax galili | reverse complement strand
GAGAGTTTCTTTTCTGGTCCTGCCTGTTTGGTGTTCTATATGCTTCTTGTATTTGTATGGACATGTCTTTCTTTAATTTTAGAAAATTTTCTTCATTGATTCTGTTGAAGATCTGGTCCATGCCATTATCTTGAGATTCTTCTCCTTCCTGTATGCCTATGATTCGTAAGTTTGGTCTTTTTTGGTGTCACACAATTCCTGCATTTTCCATTCTTGTGATTTCTTAAATTTTTCATAATTTTTGCTTGAGTGGCCTAATTCGTCCACTTTATCTTCTAGTCTTCATACTCTGTTTTCCATTTCATTCATCCTATTGGTGAGGCTTTCTCCTGTCGTTTCTAATTGGCTGAGTGTTTCACTTCCTTCTTCATTTCAGCCTGAGTATTCTTCAATATTTCTAACTCTTCTGAATTCATTCAGAAGTTTATCCCTATCTTCTTTCAGTTCTTTGATTTCTTTGTGTGTTCTTTAAATTCACTGAATTCTTTTATCATGTTTATAATTGTTCTTTTGCATTTCATGTCCTGTGTTATGTCAAGGGGGCTCTCAATGTACTCTTCTAGAGGACTATTGGTACTTGGTGGAGATATATTATTGTGGTTTTTCATGTTATTACTTTTTTCTCTGTGATTTTGACATGTGAATTTCTTTTGTAGTTTCTGATTCTTGTGTGAGACTCAAGCCTTCCTTTGTTGAGTTTAGGTCTGCTTCTTTTTGTAAACTTTGTGTGCTTTGTGGTTTACTTGTTGGGCATGAAAAGCTGGTTGGTCTAGGCTTCAGGTTCTCTCTTTTGATTTTATATTGGAGTGGCCTAATTGCTTTCATCTTTAGGAGTTCCCACAGAGGCCCAAGTCAGATGAGGATCAGATGCTCTCAGGTTTTCTCCTAAGGTCTGGATCCCTCCAGAAAAGATGCTGCCCTCAGGAATTTGGGGGCTAGGCTGACCTGGGAGTAGGGCCTAGGAAAGATGCTGGTCTCAGCAAGCTGGTGGCTGTGCCACCCAGGGATGCAAAGGGAGGTGGGGACGGGAAGAGGCCCTGAGGTCTCCTGAGAACTACTAGGAGGAACTGGGTTAGTCTGAATGTAAAGGATCAGGAAGCAGTGGGGATTCTGAGCCATGAGGTCAGTCCAGGGGTCTGGGGTGCCAAGACAAGAAATGGGCCAGAACCCAGGGTAGGAGGGGAGTTGGGAGGGTGAATGAGGCTGAGGGAGTCAAGGTGCAGCAGGCTGTGGGACCCACCCAGGAAAGATGCTAGCACCAGAAAGCTGGTGGCTGAGCTACCCAGGGAAGCAAAGGTATGTGGGGGCGGGACTGGGCCCAGAGGGCTCCTGGGGACTGCAGGGAGGAAGTAGGTTGGTCTGGATGCAAAGGATCAGGAAGCAGTGATGGTTCTGAGAAGAGAGGTCAGCCCCAGTGTTGGGCTACCAAGACAGGAAATGGGCCAGTATCCAGGTTAAGAGGAGAGACAGGGCAGGGTAATTGGGAGGGTGAATGAGGCTGGGGGAGTCAAGGCGGGGTGGGCGCTGCTGGACTTACCCAGGAAAGGTGCTGGCACCAGGACAAGGGAGGCTCTGCAGCCCAGGAAAGCGAAGGGAGGTGAGGGTGGGACCAGGCCCAGAGGTTCCCTGGGGCCTGCAGGGAGGGATTGGGTTGGTCTGTATGCAAAGAATCCCCCAGTGGGGATTCTTGGCCTAGAGGTCAGTCCAGGAGTCTGTAGTTCCAAGACAAGAAATGGGGCAGTACCCAGACTAGGAGGGGAGCTGGGAGGGTGAATGAGGCTGGGGGAGTCAAGGCCCTGCAGGCTGTGGGAACCACCCAGGAAAGATCCATCCCGATTTCTTACCAAGGCTGAAAATTGTTTATTCTTTCTTTTTTGGTTTCTTTTTATTTATTTATTTTTGTCTTTTTGAGACAGGGTCTCCTGTCACTCCAGCTTGCCTGGAATACACTGTGTAGACCAGGCTGGCCACAGTCTCACAGAGATCTGCACACGTGTGCCTTCTGAGTGCTGAGATAAAAGGCATGCATCACCTGGTTTTTTATTTTTGAGGGGGTTTTTTTGGTTGCTGTGTGTTTGAGACAGAGTCTTACTCTGAAGCCCAGGCTGACCTGGAGCTCATAGCAGTCCTCTGCTTCAGCCTCTCAAGTGCTGGGGTTGCGTCACCATGCCTGCTAAGAATTTTTTTTTTCTACTATTTTTATTCTTGACAAAGTCAAGGTTCCTTTCAAAAGAAAGAAGCTTTGAGACCTGTGTTGTGTGGTTCTCAGGTGGGAAATCAGCTGCGGTAGCCACGGGAAAAGTAGCAACCTCACAACTGAGATGTCACTCGAGCCTGGGCTTCAGTGATGCTAAACACTGGTTCTGCTTTCTGGCTACTTATGTTGAGCTGGAAAGTAAATTAACCTGAAATAATTATGGGATGCAATCCCACAATATTCCATGCTTATGTCGTTTTGATTATACAGGTGAGAAGCGTTAGGCTTGGATAGGTAACATAACTTACTCAAAATTACATAGCTACTAAAAGGTACAGTCAGACTGGAGAGATGACTTAGTGGTTAAGAGCACTGACTGCCCTTGCAGAGGACCTGGGTTCAGTTTCCAGCACCTACATGGCAGCTAACAACCACCTGTAACTGTAGTTCCAGGGGATCCACCATGATGTTCTGGCCTCCATACAAGGTGCACATACATAAACATGAAATAAATCTTAAACCAGCATTTTTTTTAAGGTAGAGTCCAAGCTGGGCATAGTGATCCATGCCTTTAATCTCAGCACTCGGAAGGCAGAGGCAGTGGATATCTATGAGATTGAGTCTAGTCTGGTCTACATAGCAAGTTGTAGGCTACCTAGGGCTACAGGAGAGACCCTGTGTCAAAACAGAGCTGGTGTCGTGGTACGTGTCATAATCTCAGGCTTAGGGCACTGAGTAGAAGGATCACAAGTCCAAGGCAGTCTGGGCTACATAGCAACACCTTATCTCAAAAAACAATTTAAATTTGGGGTTGGGATAAGAAGGTGGGGGTGGATCCAGGAGGAGATGGGGGTGAATATGATCAAAATACATTGTATGAAATTCTCAAAGAATTAATAAAAATATCATTTAAACATTTTTTTTTTTTTAATTTAAGAAAAAGGAAAAGGAAAAAAAATGCCAAGAGGAGGATCAGGTTAGTTCAGCTCTGAAGTCCACTGCTACCCAGTCAGCAAAGAAGTAGGAATTTGGGAGCCCTACTAGAAACAGCAAGCTCACTCTCACATGAGCACAGAACAGAAATGAGAAGAGGACTGTGGCTGCAGTGTAGCTCTGTAGTAGAGCTCTTGGGACAGCATTTCTGTGGAAAGAGAATAGGGGATTGCAATGTCATGGTTATTATCATTAATCCTCCATTTGTCCGTTTATTCAGCCAACACACTGTATTCGAGATACGGGGCTAAAGGATGTCCATGCTGTCCTTAAGGATTTCACAATGTTGGGGAAACAGTTGTCTGAAGAGGTGTGATGTAAGAGAAGCTTGTGCCCAGTGTAGGTGCCACCCTCCTGTAAGAAAAGCAGACTGCCTACAGAGGTTAAATCTGAATGAGTGAACAGAGGAGGCTTTGGAATTATCCTTACAGACATGGGAAGCTTTGCAGGGGGAAAACATGACCAAAGCACACATCTGAAAGAGCATGCCACAACAAAGGCCTGCCACAGAAGGTGCACATGGCTTGATTTAGAGAGGAGGCTGAGGGGCACATGAGTACAGATAGTGAATTTTAGGCCAGAGCTTTGACTTCTTTATTTCTGCTCTTTTAAAAAATGATTAGCATGTGTTGTACAAAATAAGGTGTTTCATTATACAATTTCATACATATATAATGTACATTGATCACTCATCCCCTACAGTCCTCTCTTGCCCTCCTCCCACTTCCCTAGGAGCACTGAGACTCTACCAAGAGTAAAACTTGAGAAAACTTGTCAGGATCAACCAGTGTGGTAGTGTTCCATGTTTAGTTTATTTGGGCTGTGGTAGTGACATAGTAGAAGAGGAGAGGGCTTGTGGGATAGTACAGGTCAGTAGAAGTGGATCTGCTGATGGGAGAATGGACTCCATACTGACAGCCTGGCCTGTTATACCACAAAATCAATAATCAGACTTCTCTTTACATTTACATGTGTCATATCAACAGTCATAGTTAAGTGCTTATCAAAGCAGTATATTATTGTGTCAAACCATAAATATGTGCTTAAGAAAAAAATGAATTCACTCAGATACCCCATAGAAATTAAGTTAATAAGCAATTTATTTCAGTATAATGTATATGTTTGTAGAGCTGTTATTTGCATTAAAGACCTATTCAAAATCGATTGGCATAATTTTACTAAATATCAGATGCCTCAAATGGCATCAAGTAATATTTGAACATGCCCTAAGTTTTAGTGACATTCCATTTTCCCTGTTCAGCAACTAATTTAAAATATCTTCAACACCATAATAAAGAATACTAAAATCTTGCCCGGCTTGGTGGTGCCTTTAATCCCAGCACTTTGGAGGCAGAGGCAGGTGAATCTCTGTGAGTTTAAGGCCAGCCTGGTCTACAAAGCAAGTTCCAGGCCAGCTGGGGCTACCAGGAGACCCTTAAAAACATAAACATTAAAAAAAAAAAAAAAAGATACTAAAATCATATGATACATTTCACAACAAGAATATGAGCCTTCAAATTCAAAATCCTCCTGCTTCTTCCTCCTAAGTAAGGGATTACAGATGTGTCCCAGCACACCCAGCTTGTATTTGTTATTTTTGTTCAATTTGTCCAAGTCATTTTTTTTTATGTGTATGAGTATTTTGCCTCCATGTATGTAAGTGTGCAATGTCTGTGGAGGTCAGATTCCCTGAACTGGAGTTATGGACAGTTGTTAGCCAGCATGTGTGTGCTGGGAAGCAAACCTGGGTCCTCTGCAGGAGCAGCCAGTGCTCTTAACTGCTGAGCCATGTCTCCAGTCCCTACCCATGTTCTTTTATGCATGGCTTAAGCTGCCTGTGGTGCCATGTAAGCACTTATTACAGGATATGTGGAATGGGTATGATAGCATTTGGCTTTTTTATTGATAGCGATACAAATTACCTTTCATTTATCCAAGTCTATTTTATTATCTTAATCATTTCCAAAGTATTAACATAACCTCAAAGCTTTTTACAATAATGAAGTGGACAGTAGGTACGTTTTGGGACATCCTGTCCATCTTAGCATTGAATTTCAGCCTCCTTCTGCCACCACATTATACCTGATAATATTTCACTCAGCTATCTTAGATAAAACAGAATGAACCAAAATGTCACTGAATTTAACCATAAATCTAAGCAATTTTCTTTTGTCTGAAATCTTTAAATACAGGGGGTGTTCAGTTCTCGAGGTGAAAAGATCCTCATGGCAGATGCTGATGGAGCCACAAAGTTCCCAGATGTTGAAAAGTTAGAAAAGGGACTAGCTGATCTACAGCCTTGGCCTGTGAGTATAAGAATACGGTGCAGGTGACATACAGTCAACAGCATGGATTTTCCAGGAAAATTTAAGAACTTACTTCGTTTAAAAATCAAGGTTTTTATGTATTTTTCCCCCTTTGTTTTGTTCTATTTTGTTTCGTTGACATGAAATTCCTATATAAAATTATAGTGCCACAGAAGAGATAATCATTCTGAAACAATCACTAATGTCTAATATTCTAGCCGTCTGTTTCTTGATTTCTAACTGCTTAGCTTTTACCAATGTTTTAGTATTTATTATGCATATTTGGCAAAGTCTTTTATTTAAAAGCACAGCTCATCTTTTCTCTATTTATTTGCTTGCTTGCTTATTTTTGTGATACTGAGGATTGAACCTAGAGCCTTGTGCAACCACTATACCACTAAGCTTTATGCCCAAGCTTTCTTTATTTTTTATTTTGAGATATGAGCTCAGTAAGTTGCCAAGACTGGCCTTGATCTCAGTCTGTATCATAGGCAAGTCTGGCATTTGTGATCTTTCTGCCCAACCCCCCTGAGTAGTTGAGATTATAGGCTTGTGTCTCCTTCCTGGTTCAGTTTTTAGTTAAAAGCATGTCCTGAGATATGTAGGTAAGATGTAAAATGAAACTGAATCACAGAATCTTGGTGGGGGGAGGGTTGTGGCCTCTGCCCTCAGATCTCCTCACTCTCACCCTGAGAAGATACATGTATAAGTCACCAAAGTGGGTATAGGTCAAGAGGGCCATGAATGCCATCCATGTAATCAGCAGCCCCCCAGATGGGAGAAACACCTGACACAGGAAGTAGAAATGTGTCATGGGTAATTCCCCATGCGTAAGAGTGCTACCTATGTTAATCATGACTGAAATGAAATCAGAGACACCTATAGTAGCCCTATCTACAGAACAGGAATAAAGAATGTTTCATATACAAGACAGCACAACCTATCAGACAGTTTTTCCAAGAAAATAGTAAAATTACATGTGAGGGTTCTGGTTAAGGATAGCAACACAGATATTTAAGAGAGAAAAGTAAGGCAACAAATGGAGGGCCAGAAGACCAATAAATAAAGCTCTACAATGAGACAATCAAGTGTAGAGCCCAGTATTCTTATACATTCACTAAAATAGTGTTAATATACTATTTAGCCCCAAACCAAACAATAAAAAAAGTAATCATATAAAGCTAAAACCAGAAAGTTTTGTAATACAGAAACTGTATAGCTTCCTAGAAATATTTAATTTCAAACTCTGAGAAGGGTTTCTCCTCACACCATCACCCATTCCCACTCCCCTTTATTTCTGGCAGATATTTCTTACTTTTTATGGTGGTGCACACCTTTAATCCCAGCACTCAGGAGACAGAGGCAGGTGGATCTCTTTGAGTTCAAGGCCAGCTTGGTCTACATAGTGAGTTCTAGGACAGCTGGGGATACAGGGAGATCCTGTCTCAAAAAAGACAAAAAAAAAAAAAGAAAGACAAAGTTGGAGCTAGAGAGATGGCCCAGCAGTTAGGAGCACTGACTGCTCTTGCAGAGGACCCGGATTCGATTCCCAGCATCCACATGGCGACTATGAACCGTCCTTAACTCCAGTTCCAGGGGAATCTAAAGCCCTCTTCTGACTGCCAAGGCATTGCACGACACAGGTGTACTCACATACATGCAGGCAATACACTCATACACATTTAAAAAAAAAAAAAAAAAGAACAAAAGTTCTTTCTTTCATTTGAAATTTAATTTTATTTATTGTGGTGGTGAGACACTCAAGTGTCATGGTACATGTGTGGAGGACAGAGGAAAACTTTGTAGAATCAATTCTTTCTTTCCATCTCTACATGGGTTGTAAGGCATTCCTGACAAACACTTGTACCTGCTGAGCCATCTTGTAGGCCCACTTATTTTTTAAAATATGACTTAATCTCCTCGGGGCTGGAGAGATGGCTCAGAGGTTAAGAGCACTGACTGCTCTTGCAGAGGACCCAGGTTCGATTCCCAGCACCCACATGGCGGCTATGAACTGTCCTTAACTCCAATTCCAGGGGAATCTGAAGCCCTCTTCTGACCTCCACAGCATTGCACAACATGGGTGCACTCACATACATGCAGGCAGTACACTCATACACATAAAATAATAATAAATAATTTTTTTAAATTACTTAATCTCCTTAAAAGATTTAGCTCTAGGGCCTGGAGAGATATCTCAGCAGTTAAGAGCACTGGGTCTTTCAGAGGGCCCAAGTTTGGTTTCCAACACCCATATAGCAGCTAACAATCATCTGTAACTCCAATTCCAAAGGCTTTGATGCCCTCTTCTGGCCTCTGTGGGCTCTGCATGACACGGGTGCACTTACATGCAGGCAAAACTCTCAGACACATAAAATTGAAACAAGTCCAAAAAAAGACTTAGCCACAAAAATATCCTTTCTTGCCTGTTCTGTTCAAAGTAGTAGCTAGTAGCCATGTGTGGCTACTTTAGCTCCTCAGTCTCATTGTCACAGGTCAGTCCTTGTGGCTGGTGCTCCCTCATGCAGACTGCCCATCACCACAGTTTTCTTGCAGTGTTGTCATACACCACATATATGATGATTGGATAGATTACTGCTCACTCTTACTAAAGAGAGATTCTTCCATTTCCTAACAAATCACAGTAAGCTGAAAAAAAATCTTAACTGGTGAAGTGACTGGGTTTGATTTTTGTGGTTCTCCCAGGGGACCGCTGGAGCCTGCATACCTGTTCCCCTACATTGTCCTCTAGCTGAGGGAGCCGTGAGTGGAAGCGAAGGCAGCAGGTGTCAGATTGTTAGCTGCTATATCTGCTACACAAGCTGGCAAAGAAAATTCAGCCGGCTCTAGGGAGTGAACCAAACCATGTAAAGGAGAAAATAGGAACCTTCTTCCTCTTGATAATTCTACTCCCTTTACTGCTCTGGTATGGAAAGGAATTTCGTTAAGGGGTGTTGTTAGATTTTGTTTTTGAGACAGGGTCTACCCTAGATAGCCTAGACTGATGTAAAACTCATGATCCTCCTGCCTTAGCCTCTTGAGGACTACAGGCCTGTGCCACCACATCTACCTAAAGGGAAAGAATTCTGATGACTTTTTTTTCCTTATTATAATCCACTAACTGCCTTGTCAAATAGTACATCAGTGAATGACCAGACCTGTATCCTATAAAACTTTATTCATACAAAGAAGCACACAACAGATTGCGCCACAGGCTGTAGTTTGCCAACCCATGAGCTAATTCAGTCATTTTTCCAATAGTTTCTGAAAGTTTTCACAAACTACCAAATGATCTTTCAGTTTCTTTTAACGTGTATTCATTTATTTGTGTATGTGTGTATCTGCCTGTATATGTAGGCATACATATGCCACAGTGCGTGTATGATGGTCAGAGAACAACTTGAGGAGTAAATTCTTCTCTTCCACCATGTGGGTCCCAGAAATGCAATTGCAGAAGCACCCTGCCCACTGAGCAGCTCACTGGCCCTCTGCTGGGTTCTGTGCTGCTTCTTAGTGGCAGCTTTGGAGCAACAAACCTGCCTCCCAGTGTCTTCTCTGTGTCAGGCTATCAGCAGTT
Organism: Nannospalax galili; assembly: GCF_000622305.1. NCBI lineage: Eukaryota > Metazoa > Chordata > Mammalia > Rodentia > Spalacidae > Nannospalax > Nannospalax galili. Next base: position 485,835 of record NW_008349841.1, on the reverse strand, counting down.
CTTCAGGTTTGAATATAGCATTCTTTTTCTTATCCTGGTAAGTTTTCCCCAAAAAAAGAGGCTTCAGTTTGTATACCTTTGATCTCCACAGTGCTAATTCATATACCAGCTCCGTCTCATTCGCATTACCCTTGAATCCTCTCAGCTCGTCCTTCTACGGTATGTTTGGTTTCTGTGACTCTGATTCTTCTGCTTTGTTTTTTTCAAGAGTGAAAGTGACTGTTTATCTCCATTAAGTGCCAGCTGGTTGGATTTCAGCCTCCAAAGGTGTAGGTTCCGTTCTTAAGCTATCTTTAGAGCAGTTGCTATTTCCACCTCATTTCACTTAAGCTGCAGAGTTGATACGTTTGTCTTGCATATGTTCCTCTAAGTCTTAAAAGAACAGTGCTGGAGTAATTCTGAAAAGAATGAAGCAGGAACAGGGGCCTAGTGGTTCCTCTACAATTACATAACTGGCTCACTAGAGGGCAGTAGTTACCTTTAATAACCCTTATATTTTTGTTCCTAAGTAACTTCTCCAGGACCTTATCCTATGGCTTCTAATGTTTTCTTCTGAATCGATGTTTATTTTTTTATTGCAACAAAGAGAAATTTCTTATTAGGTCTTGCTTGCAGTTCCTCTTAGAATAACCAATTCACAGTTCCTGGACTGATTAGTCTTACAAAGTTATTTGCTAGTTACTTTTCTATTGTTCTTGTTTAAGAACAGAAGACATTGTTCTTTTAAGGTTTTAAAGTAAATGTAGCTTAAGTAGAGCTTTATATAATACACACAAATAAAATGGGATATTTGCATTTTAGTTCCAAATACTTTATTTATATTAACTTTTTGCTCCACATCACTTCTTAAATTTTTATTTAATGGGGTGGGGGACTGTGTGCCACAGCAAGGGTGTTGAGTTCAAAGGACAACTTTGTGAAATCACTTCTCTCCTTCCATGTTTACCTTAGTTCCAATGGTCAAACTCAGGTCACCAGCCTTTGCAGCAAGTGCCTTTATCCACCGAGCCATCTCACCAACCCTTCATCACTTTTAAACATAGAAATTTTTCTCCTAGCTTTTCAGTTTCCTAACCACTGGTTTTCTACAAATGCTTAATAAAATATGCTTGGTTTTATAGTAACATTTCTAAGCAGAGTATGTGCCAGTCATCTGCTATGTGGCTTACCTATTTGAAATGAAATCCCAAATCCCTGAAAAGATAAAAATGGATGACAGGAAGTCTTTACTCCAAAATTAGAGTAGGTCTCTCAGCCAAGACTCAGACTGTCAAGTCTCATTTAAACAGATTTCCAGGAAGTTTAGTATTCAATCCCACTAATATCTAATGATAAGAGACACGAAAGACCTAAGAGACAAAATTACATTTAGAAAAACTATAGGAAGCAGATAGTAATCAGACACAAACACATGTACACAATTCAGTCTGGCACAAATACTTACTGATGGTTCTGAACATGCTTCGCTCTGGAGATTTCCTTTGCCAGTTGAGGTTTAGGTGTATGCTTGCTTTAGTTCTTAAATAATGTGAAAGCCACTGCTTCCTTTGCTTTTTGTTCTGGTTTGTTTTCTTTTTGGTGGTTGTTGTTTGGGGCCAGGTGAACAAGGGAGAGGCTAGTACATTTGTTTTGCTTTCTTAGTACTTAGATAGACAAAGCATCCAAAAGAGATGCCTTGACTTTTTAAAATGGTTTGTTTTATAGGCTAAGCAGTTAAACATTTTCTTGAGATCTTTGTGAACATCAAACGAGGAAACATAAAAGTTAAAGGGAATTCTTTTAAAAAAGTAAAACAAAAACAAACTTGTAAAGAGGTACTCTCTACGGAACTCTGAAGTCTGTCTCAGGCTATCACAAAGTGTTTCCCTTTAGTTACTTTTCTGTTGCTGTGATAAAACACCATGACCAAAAGCAACTTACAGAAGTCTATTTTGACTTATGTTTCCAAGGGGAGAGTCCATAATGGTAGGGGAGGCATGGCCACAGGCTGCCAGAGCAGAAAGCTGAGAGATCACACCTCTAGACGTGTACAGGAAACAGAGAGAACAAACTGGAAGTGGGGTAAAACTGTAAACTCTCAAAGCCCACCCGGGTGACATAGTTCCTTCAGCAAGGCTCCACCTCCTAAAGGCTCCATGTTGTCCCCAAAAGTGCCAGCAGCTGGGGACAAAGTGTTCAAATATTTGAGCCTATGGGGCACATTCCTCATTCAAACCACTACACCTAGTTACCAGAAGATGTGACTCAGGACTAGAGCTACCTGTAAGTATAGGGTTTAGTGCTAGCCTAATTCAGAAGTGGATACTTCCTAGAATAGGTAGTAGCAACAAAGTCTTCTGAAAAGGGCCAGAGACTGTTTTAGACTTTATAAATCAACTATGTTCTCTGTTACAGTGTTCATCTTTATGTTTCTTTAAGCCTTTAGCATCATAAAAAGCTTCCTTGGTTTATAAACCATTTGAAAACAGGCAGCAGGTTGATTTTGACCTGTGGGCCACCTCTGTACTAAAAGATGAAAACCTTGATCTTCACAACCAGAATTTGTGCTAAACACAAAATTTTTCAGAAATTAAATAACCTTGTAAATTGTCCAGAAAAACTACTTTTAATTTAAAAGACAGGAACCTAGCTAAGCATGGTAATCTCAGCTGAGGCAGAAGGATTGTGAGTTCAAGTCTAGCCTGGACTCCACAGCAAGGTTCTCTGTCAGGAAGCCAAGGGCATGAGCTATTGGTCAATGGTGAAACACCTGTGTGCACAAGGGCCAGGGTTCGATCTCCAGGACGAGAGAAAAAAACAGAAAGGTTTATGAGATTTTAGGATGATTTGTACCTGAAAAAATTACATTTGTGGATGGTTTGCTTGCTTGCCTTGCTTATTTTTGAGATAGGATCTCCCTAAGTAGTCCTGGTTGGCCTGGAACTTGGCTTGTAGGTACTGGCCTCCAACTCACAGATTCACCCACCAAATACAGGGATATCTACCACCAAACTCAGCTTAAATATTTTATTTTTAATTATGTCTATACGTGTATGTGTTCATGAGTACAGTGCCAGTAGAGGCCAGAAAAGGGGATCATGTCTTCCAGAGCTAGAATTGTAACCTAAGTGAGCCACCCAGCATCGGTGCTGGGAACCAAGCATGCGTCTTCTGCAAGAACAGTATATACTTTTAACCACTCTCCAGTCCCAGTTTGTGGTTCTTTTTTTTTTTTTTAATTTATTTATTTATTTTTATTCTTTGTGTATGAGTGTATTTCTTGCATTGTGTAAGTGCACCCGTGTCATGCAATGCCCACAGAGGTCAGAAGAAGGCATTGGATCCCCTGGAATTAAGACAGTTGTTAGCTGCCATGTGGTGCTGGGAATCGAACCTGGGTCTTTTGCAAGAGCAACCAGTATTCTTAACCACTGAGCCATCCTGCCAGCCCCCCAGTTTATAGTTCTTAAAGAGATATATTCTTTTTTTGATCTTATCCAAAGGTGGAAAAACAGAAGAGTGAGAGACAGTCTTCCTGTGTAGGAAATGGGGTTCATTCCTGGTGGTAAGGCAGTTCAGGGGAGTATTACCTAAATTAATCACTGCTCTTTCCCCAGTGGAAGTTAACCTTTGTTGGAAGAGGGACTTTATTATTACTTCCTCTCATGTCTAAAGTTCCAAAAACTGCCAGTGCTCAGTAAACAGTGCAAGTTCATCCACCAGGGTTTGGTCAGCCTATCTAGAGTCTCTCCCTTCAAGAAGATCAGCTCTTCCTCATCCAGCAGTAATCAGCTGCCAATAATTCTTCAATTAAGATTGGGGCTTGCTGTTCATTTCCACAGTTCTGTGCTGGGTTTTTGTCTGCCTAAGTTTGCATGGGTCTTGTGCATGCTGACACCGTTGCTATAGGTTTGTATGAGAAGATTCCAGGCACCTGTAGGACCATGTCTGTATGGTCATGCATTTCTTCCCTGGCTCTTACAATCTTTCCAACCCCTCTTCCACAATGATCCCTGAGCCCTGGGTGGGTAGATTTTAATATAGGAGTCCTGTCCAAGGACCCCCACTCTGCAGACTCTTATTCTCTGTGCTTTGGCCATCTGTGACCTTTTGTGTTCTTGGCCCTCTGTTGCATGAGCGCGCTTCATTGATGAGAATTGAAGATGAATTTAGTGTTTCTCTTCATCCCTTGTTCTATGTTCTGTGAGTCTTAGGTGTAGAGGTTGCATCCTGGATATGCCACTTAGGCTTGGGCAATTCATAGACAATCTCTGTGTGTGACCAGACTCTGTAAAATCTCTGTCTGTTGAAGAAGAAGCTACTTTAATGGGTGGTGACTGGAATACTTGTCTGTAAGTTTAAGGATCCATATTTTGCACATAGTAAGAAATTACATTTACTTAAGGATATGAGAACCTTGGGGTTTTCCCTAAGATCTATGACCTCTCCCGCTATGTGTATTTGGCTAGGTTTACAGTACCAGGCATGAGTTTCCTCCTATTGAGTGGGCTTTAAGTCCAATTAGGTAGCTGTTGATTACCCAAGATAAAAGTGCCACTACTGCACTGTGCTGGTCATTGTTGTGGTTTTTAGGCCTTGAAGCTAGGATTGGACCATTGATTGATGTTCTCCCTTAGCAGCTTGCATAGTGCTCTCCAAAGCTATGAGAGCTAGCCTTCAGGGGAGGTGGCTTGCAGGTCAATTCCAGCTCTGTTGCTCCAAATCCTGTGTCCAAAGTATGTCCTGTCTTCAGCATTAGGGTCTTACCATCAAGTTCTGGGTGGTAATCAAGGACTATGGCAATAGCCTGTGTAATTTGGGGAGTCAACAACTCAAAGGAAAGTTTCTCCTGTCTGGTAATGTTACTTCTTATGTAGTCTTCAATACTCACAGACTCATGTAAGGATATTGTATTTGTAATTTTTTAGCAGGTTTTTAAACTAATACGAGTCCCTCTGGCTTTTTATACTAGCTAGGCACTATTTATGTCTTCTCTTTCTCTCCCTGTCTTATCCTACCTCCCCACCCTTCCTATTTAAAATGTCCCCATTTTCCCCATTTCTCCCTTGATTATTTTTGTACGCTATGGTCCCATCTCTTTTGAGCTCCTTCTTCCCCTTTATTCCCATAGGTCTTTGTATAGCCCTCCCCCCCATCTGCTTTTTACACATTTCTGCCTTAGTGACTCCTGTCTCGTACTATTCTTCTCTCAGATTCCTTCTTTCCCTTTACCTCCCTGGTTCCCTTCCATTTTCCTGGTTCCTGCAGTTACATCAGGATATGCATTCACTTATAAGGATTTGGTGCTAGGATCCACAAATGAGGGAGACTATGAGTCTTTTGCTTTTCTGAGTCTGTGTTACTTCACTTAGTGGTAATAGTTTCTAGATCCATCCATTTACCTGAAAATTTCATTATTTCATCTTTCTTTACTGCTGAGTAGAACTCCATTGTATAAATGAACCACATTTTCATTAACCACTTATCAGTTGAGAGGCACTTAGGTTGCTTCAGTCTTTTAGCTATTTGAAAAGAACAGCAGCAAACATGGTTTTACAAGTATCTCTGCAGTAGGATGAGTCCTTTGGGTATATGCCAAGGAGTGTTTTTCTGGGTCATATGGTAGGTTCTTTTTTTTTTTTTTTTTTTTTTTTTATGTGCGAATGTATGTGAGTGCACCCATGTCATGCAATGCCGCAGAAATCAGAAGAGGGCTTCGGATTCCCCTGGAACTGGAGTTAAGGACGGTTTGTAGCCACCATGTAGGTGCTGGAAATCAAGCCCAGGTCTTCTACAAGAGCAATCAGTGCTCTTAATCGCTGAGCCATCTCTCCAGCCCCATTTTTAATTTTTTTAAGAGTTCTCCACACTGCTTTCCATAGGGGTTGCACAAGACAAGTTTGCAATCCCACCAGCAGTGAATGAGCATTCCCCTTCCTCCACATCCTCTCCAGCATTTGGTATCATTTGTTCTCTTGATATTAGCCAGTCTGACTGGGATAAGGTAGACTCTTAAGATGGTTTTGATTTGCCTTTCCCTAATTACTAACAATGTTGAACACTTTTTAAGATGTTTCTTAGCCATCTTTACTTCTTCCTTTGAGAATTCTCTGTTTAGTTCTTTAGCCCATCTTTTAATTGGGTCATTTGGTTTCTTAATTCTTTGTTTTTTGAGTTCTTTATATGTTCTGGGTGTTAAACCTCTGTCACTGGTAAAGAATTTTCCCCGCACTGTGGGTTTTCTCTTCACTTTCTTGTTTCTTTTGCTGTTTAAGTTTAATAAGGTCTCATTTGTTGATTGTTGACCTTAATTCCTGAGCAGCTGGTGTCCAATATAGGAAGTCCTTTCCTACACCTGTATCTTGTAGGTCACTGCCAGTTTTCTTCTCTAACAGTTTCAGAGTTTCCAGTTTCACATTGAGGTCTTTGATCCATTCGGAGTTGACTTTTGTGCAAGGTAAAAGATAAGGATCTAGTTTCATTCTTCTACAGGTGGAGATCCAGTTTTGCCAGCACCATTTGTTGAAGATGCTGTTTTTCCTCCATTGTGTGTTCTTGGCACCTTTGTCAAATATCAGGTGACTAAAAATTGCATGTACTCATATTTGGGTCTTCAATTTTGTTCCATTGATCTTTCTATTTTTATGCCAGTACCATACTGTTTTTATGACTATAGCTCTGTAGTATAGTTTGAAATCTGGTATAGTAATCTCCCCAGTGTTGGCTCTTTGTGGTCAGGGTTGCTCTGGATATCTGGGGTCTTTTGTGCTTCCAAATGAATTTAAACTTTTTTTCTAATTCTTTGAAATATGTCATGGGGATTTTGATTGGGATTGCATTGAATCTATAGATTGCTTTTGGTAGGATGTTCATTTTCACAATATTCTTCCAATCCATGAGCATGGGAGGTCCTTCCATCTTCTGGTGTCTTCCTCAATCTCTTTCTTTAAAGATTTAAGTTTTTCATTGTAGAGAATGTCTTTGGTCAGGTTTATTCTGAGATATTTTATTTTATTATATTATTTTTTGAGGCTATTGTGAATGGGAGGGTTTCCCTATATTCTTTCTCTCATTGCTTGTTATTGGTATATAGAAAAGCTACTGATTTTTGTAGATTAATTTTGTAAACTGCCACTTTACTGAAAGTGTTGATCAGTTCTAAGAATTTTCTGGTGGAATTTTTGGTATCTCTTAGGTGTAGTATATTTGTCCTCTTCTTTTTCAATTAATACTCCTTTAATTTCCTTCTCTTGTCTTACTGCTCTTGTAAGAGTTTCAAGCACTATATTGAAAAGGAGTGGAGATAGTGAACATTCTTGTCTGGTTCCAATTTTAATGGGAATGCTTCAAGTTTTTTTGTTTGTTGTTTTTTTAATGTAGAAGTTCTG
>NW_008349841.1:478182-478411 GCF_000622305.1 Nannospalax galili | reverse complement strand
GTTATACAATATTGAACTCAGTATAAACTCTGTAAGACATAAAATTGAATGAGTTTTTAACCTTTAAAGAAGATCTCCAATTCATTTTAAAATATACTGTTTCTTATAGAAAGGTCCATTGTTTTTGCTAATAACACTGAGATGTTGGTGCATGCATCTCTCATCTGTATGTATCTGATTATTGCTAGTCATAATCGGTTGCACTCGGATCCTTGGCACCTATGTATGT
>NW_008349841.1:473373-478086 GCF_000622305.1 Nannospalax galili | reverse complement strand
TTGTGGATTTGTGTGTGTGTGTGTGTGTGTGTGTGTGTGTGTGTGTGTATCACACAGAACATCCCAAACTATCTTATTCATCTATACACCCACTTCCCAGATGGCACCCTCCCATAGCCTCCCTACCCCCACTAGAGCCCTTATACTCTGTCATCCCTGCTACTATCCAGTTTTTTACATTTAGAATGTTGGCTGTGGGTTTGTTGTATATAGCTTTAATTATGTTGAGGTATGTTCCCTCCAGTCCAATTCCCTCTAGGACTTTAAACATAAATGCATTTTGAATTTTGTCAAAAGCCTTTTTTGCATCTATTGAGATGACAATATGGTTTTTGTCTTTGAGTCCATTTATATGATTAATGACGTTTATTGACTTGTGTATATTGAACCAACCCTGCATCTCTGGGATAAAGCTGACTTGATCATGGTGAATGATCTTTTTGATGTACATCTGTATGCAGTTTGCAAGTATTTTATTGAATTTTTGCATCTGTGCTCATTAAGGATATGAATCTATAGCTTTCTTTTTTGGTTGTATCTTTACCTGGCTTTGATGTTAGAGTGATACTGGCTTCATAGAAGGAATTTGGGAGTTCTCCCTCTGTTTCTATCTTTTTTTTTTTTTAATTTTATGTGTATGATGAGTGTATTGCCTGAATGTATGTGAGTGTACCCGTCTCATGCAATTCTGTGGAGGTCAGAAGAGGGATTCAGATTCCCCTGGAACTGTAGCTAAGGATGGTTTGTAGCCACCATGTGGGTGCTGGGAATCGAACCCAGGTCCTCTGCAAGAGCAGTCAGTGCTCTTAACCGCTGAGCCATCTCTCCATCCTGTTTCTCTCTTTTTTTAATAATTTAAGTAGTATTAGTTGGAGATCTTTTGATGTCTGATAGAATTCGGTAAATACATCTGAGCCTGGACTTCTTTTAGTCAGGAGGTTTTGTATCACTGTTTCAATTTCTTTATATGTTACAGGTCTGTTTAAACTGTTGATCTCTTCTTGGTTTAACTTTGGTGGTTTCCATGATTTTAGATATCCATTTCTTTTAGGTTTTCAAATTTAGTAGAGTATAGGTTTTTAAAGTATTCACTAATAATGTTTGGATCTTTTTGGTGTCTGTTGTGATGTTTCCCCTTTCATCTCTGATTTTGTTGACTTGGATTTGCTCTTTCTTTTGGTTAACTGGGCTAAGGTTCTGTCCATCTTGTTTACTCTTCAAAGAACCAGCTCTTAGATTCATTGATTCTTTGTATTGTTTTCTTTGTTTCTATTTCATTAATTTCTGCTCTGGTTTTTGTTATTTCTTCTTGTATGCTGGGTTTGGGTTTCATTTGTTCTTACCTTTCCAGTGTCTTGTGTTGCAGTGTTAGGTCATTTATTTGGGCTCTTTCTAATTTTTTAATGTAAGCACTTAGAGCTATAAACTTCCCTCTTAGGACTGCTTTTAAAGTGTCCCAGAGATTTTGTTGTGTTGTATTGTCCTTTTCATTGAATTCCAAGAATTCTTTTATTTCTTTCTTAATTTCTCTTTTGACCCATTCATCATTCAGGAGTGTGTTGCTTAACCTCCATGAGTTTGTGTACTTACTAGGGCTTCTTCCGGTGTTGATTTTAAGCTTTATTGCATTGTGACCACAATTGTGATAGAATGCATGGAATTATTTCAATTTTTTTGCATTTGTTGAGGTTGGTTTTGTGCCCCGGTATGTGGTCAATTTTTGAGAAAGTTCCATGGGGTGCTAAATAGATAGTGTATTCTTTAGTGCTTGGGTGGTGTCCTAGTTTGTTTCTCCATTGCTATGATGAAACATTCTGACCACTACCAACTTGGGGAGGAAAGGGTTTGTCTTACATCTCCCAGGTCACAGTTCATCCAGAAGCCCAAGGTAGGAACTCAAGGCAGGAGCTGGAGTACAGGCCATGGAGGAACACTGCTTACTGACTTGCTCCCCTGGCCCCTACTCAGCCGGCTTTCTTAATGCAACACAGGCCCACCTGTCCAGGGATGGCACCACCCACAATGGGCTGGGCCCTCCCACATCACTCAACAGTCAAGAAGATGCCCCACAGACGTGGCCACAGGCCAGTCCAATGGAGGCAGTTCCCCAATTGAGTTCCCTCATCCCAGGTGTGTCAAGTTGACACCAAAGCTATCCAGCACAGGTGGAATATTCAGAAGATGTCCGTTAGGTCCACTTGGTGGTGGTATTTAATTCAGGCATTTCTGTTTATTCTTTGTCCAGTTGACATGTCTAATGGAGACAGTGGAGTATTGAAGTCCCCTACTATTACTGAGTTGGGGTTACTCTGTGTCTTAAAGTCCTTTAGTGTTGTTTTTATGACTTTGAGTGCACCAGAGTTTGGTGCATATATATGCTTATGATTGTAATATCTTCTTAGTTGTTCCTTTGATCAGAGTGAGGTGACTCTATCTCTTCTGATTAGTTTTAGTTTGAAGTCTCTTTCGTCAGATAGAATTGCAACTCCTGCTTGTTTCTTAATGCCATTTGCTTGAAATATGTTTTTCCATCCTTTCATCTCAAGGTAATGCCTGTTCTTGAAAGTGAGATGGGTCTCTTGCAGACAACAAAAAGGTGGATTTTGTTTCTTAATCCAATCAACTAACCTATGTCTTTCGACTGGGGGGTTCATTCCATTGATATTTAAAGTTATTGTTGAAAGATGTGTATTGGTTGCCATCATTTTGATTTCTGTTTGTATTCTTTGTCTAATTTTGTGTTTCCACAATTACATCTTCATTTAGTTTCTTTCTGTTGCCCCCGGGATATAGTTGTTCCTTTCTCTGTTCTTTGTATTGCTTTAAGTGTTCTTTGAAGGGCTGGTTTTGTGGGCATGTATTCTTTCAGCCTATTCAGTATTCTCTCTTCATTCTGTACATTTTGTGTTTTTAAACTATGATATGCCGTGGGGAGTTTCTTTTCTGGTCTTATTTGGTGTTCTATGTGCTTTTTGTATTTGTATAGTGATGTCTTTCTTTAATTTTGGGAAATTATTTTCTACAGTCATATTTAAGATCTGGTCAATACTGTTTACCTGAAATTGTTGGCCTTCCTCTATTTCTATGATACATAGATTTGGTCTTTTCATGGTGTCCCACATTTCCTGTGTATTCCATCCCTTTTTTTTTTTTTTTTTAATTTTTCGTAGTCTTTACTTGAGCAGTCCAATTCTTCAACTTTATCCTCCAGTGTTGATATTGTTTTCCATTTCATTCATTCTATTGGTGAGGCTTTCTCCTGTTATTTCAAATTCTCTCACTGAGTTTTTCACTTCTTCATTTCAATCTGAGTTTTCTTCAATGTTTCTATCTCTTTTGTGAATTCATTCAGAAGTTTATCCCTATCTTCTTTTAGTTCTTTGATTTGTTTGTGTGTTCTTTAAATTCATTGATCATGTCTACGATTGTTCTTTTAAATTTTGTCCTGGGTTATCTCTAGGGGGTTCTCCTTGTAGAACTTTTCTACAGGACTGGTGAAGTTTGGTGGGAATATGCTGTTGTTGTGGTTTTCCATATTATTATTTTTCCGTTGTGATTTTGGCATGTGGATTTCTTTTGTTATTTGTGATTCTGGTATGAAACTCAAGCCTTCTTTTGTTGAGTTGCAGTCTGCTTCTGTTTGTATTATTGGTGTGCCTTGATTGTTTTCTTATTGGGTATGTAAAGCTGGTTGGTCTAAGTTTCAGGTTCTCTCAGATTTTACTTTGGAGGGAACTGATGGCTTCAGATCAGCTACTAGGAACTTGCACAGAGGCCCCAGTCAGGCTCCAGTAAAGTACACTCAGGCTTCCTTCTAACATTTGGACCCCTACTAGTGGGAACTCAGAGCAAAATTTGGGAAGTTCCCTGGGGTGGGGGGTAGATTTTGGCAATCTGCTTGGTCTCAGCTCCTACCGTAGGGCAGAGAGGTCTAGCCCTGGGGACGTACAAGGGTTGTCAAGTAACCCCTACTAGGTTGTTGGGCATGGCACATTTTGGGGACGCTCACCCCCCCCACACATAGAGGCTGGATCCAGGCACTCTCAGGCAGTCTGCTGAGGTCCTCTTTGGTTTACTTTTGAACCTATACTGTTTTGAGAAAAAGAAAAGCTGTATTTTAATTAAGTCTTTATTAGTTTTTCAATAACTAAAGCTTTTTCTTAACTTGGTACTTTGTTTCTTTTTCCAACTTTTCCATTTCTGCCCATATTGAATGAGTATGATTAATTTTACTACCTGACTTTTCTTTTTTTTTTAATTTTTAAAAATTATTTATTTAATAACAACATACTTAGAAGAAGCATATCATTACAACACAATTGACATATTCAATAACGGTTTCCTGAGGTAGGATGCATCTCTTTCAAAATTGGCTGTAAATTTTTAGGTTTACAGTTGAATTATTACAGTTATACAATATTGTACTCAGTATAAACCCTAAAAGACATAAATTAAATGATGTTTTAACCTTTAAAAAGATCTCCATTTCATTATTAAAATACACAGTTTCATACAGAAAAATTCTTTTTCAATGCAATTGACATTAAGATGTTTGCACATGCATTTCTAGCCTCTATACATCTGATTATTACTAGTCCCAGTCGGTTACTTTCTGAGCTCCTTAGCATCTGAGCACAGATATAAAGTCATCAGGTAGATTTCAATGGTAATGGTTTCCACATCTACTAGTTATTAAGGAGCAAATTTTTAATA
>NW_008349841.1:440478-466998 GCF_000622305.1 Nannospalax galili | reverse complement strand
GGTGCGGAGAGCTGCGCTATAGACTTACCCCAAGAGGCCTGAGGATAGTCCTGACTTTTCTTTTACTAATTTCTAAATTGGTTCAACTTTGCTTACATGTTTCTACCTCATTTGGAGCCAGTTTGTCTTTTTGGATACCTGCACCAACTTGTATTTCTGCTTCTGTTTTTTGTTGTTTTTTTTTAAAACTTTGGTTCTAATTCAGACAAAGCTATTTTCAAATTCCACATGATTTGAACAACTGAATGCTTTCACCTCACTTACCCTTATACATATATGGATAATGAGCCCGAATTTATAATCCCAAATCCAGATTAAAATTGGAACATAATGCCCAGTGTTTAGGCTGTGTTGAGCATTTGATGATGCCTGTAACTAATAATAATGTACTTTTTCCATCTAATTCTGATGTTATCATTTATGATGGTTAATGTAAATTGAGTCTATATAAATGAAAAAGTGTTAAGTGATTTTGATTAATCATCTCTAGAAGATCACTTTATTTTTTTTATGTATAAGTGTACTACCTGTATACATGCACATACATCTGTGTCGTACAGTGCCCACAGAGATCAGAAGAGGGTGTCGGATCCCCTGGAACTGGAGTTACAGACAGCTGTTAACCTCCATGTGGGTGCTGGGAATCCTCACCATCCTCAGTGGTTAAGAGTAGCCAGTGCTCTTAACCACTGAGCCATCTCTCCAGCACCACTTTATGTCTCTTATTTTTTTATTTTGTTTTATTTTATTTTATTTTATTTTTGTCTTTTTGAGACAGAGTCTCCCTGTAGCCCCAGCTGGCCTGGAACTTACTTTGTAGATCAGTCTGGCCTCGAACTCACAGAGATCCACCTGCCTCTCCCTCTCCAGTGCTGGGATTAAAAGCATGCACCACCACACCCAGCTTTTTATGCCTCTTTTAAAAGCCAACTGTCGTAATAACTTAAATATTCATTTTTTTAAAACCATAGGAAATCCAACCATATCCTAAAAGATGCTTAAAAGAATGATGCCATGTTTACATATAATTTCTGAGCTGGGCAGTTTTTAAAAACAAGAATATCCTTCATTCTTACAGAACAACCAATATTTTGAAAAGCTATTTAATCTCACTATCAGCAAATCAATTATATCAGAATTCTTCAAATTACAAAGTTTTTTAAAGCTTTTAGAGACCTATGTTGGGGAAAATGAGACTTTAAATGAATGTTTTGGGTTTGAATTTGATTTTACTTTTCATTAATTTAGCTTATGAATTTCTCAAAGTTGGCAGGAGATTCGTTTTTATTGTACAATAATGCTTCTCTTTCTGGGTTCAGAGTTTCAGCTTATTTGCCTATGCTATCCAAACTTTAGCAAGGTTCTTCTTTAAAACCTTTCTTTCCCTGGGGCTGGAGAGATTGCTCAGCGGTTAAGAACACTGGTTATTCTTGCAGAAGACCCAGGTTCGAATCCCAGCACCCACGTGGCAGCTAACAACTGTCCATAACTCCAGTTCCAGGGGATCTGACAGCCTCTTCTGTCCTCCGTGGCCATTGAACAACACGGGTACACTTACCTACATGCAGACGTAACACTCATGCACATAAAAAAATAAATAAAAAATAAATATTTAAAAAACAAAAAACAGCCGTACGTGATAGCTCATGCCTTTAATCCCAGCACTTGGGAGGCATTGGCAGGCGGATCTTTGTGAGTTCAAGGCCAGGCCTGGTCTACATAGTGAGTTCCAGGACAGCTGGGGCTACAAGGAAACCCTGTCTCAAAAAAGACAAAAAAAAAACCTTTCTCTCCCTTCCTGGAGAAAGTAGCTCTGTCAGCAAAAGGAGGAATAAGTTATTCTTACTATCAAAAGTAGTAAACAAATACAAAGGAGGATAAATATTCCCCAAAAGTTGCCTTTTTTATTTAAAAAAAATTAATTCAATTACTAGTGATTAAATTTTCAACTTAGCAAATTTAAAATGTAAATAATTCTGACTAATCCAATACATTAAAATAAATTTGTATTTGATATCCAAAATATTAAGTGTTTATTTTTTGCAGTGCTAGGGATAGCACCCAGTACCTTGGGTATGCTAGACAAGTGCTCGTAGCCATGTTCCCAGCCTGGGTGTTTTATATTCAAAGATGTTCTTTCAGGACCCTTTAGAATCAGGAAATTAGATATGGTCAATGAATAGGCAATTGTTGAACATTTATATTGCCCTTTCAATGGTCACAAAAACAGACTACTGTGCAATATTACTGTGACAAATTCTTGAAAAATAAACCCAAATCTTAAGCCTCTGCATTTTCAGGTTTGCAGGAAATATGTCAGAATATGTGACAGAATATGTCAGGTGTTGCAGTGCATCTGATCACAAAACCCAGAACAGAAAGTCTAGGGGCAAATGTGATTCTTGACAGGTGTGGTGGCCCTCGCCTTTAATCCCAGCATTTGGGAGGCAGAGGCAAGTGGATCTCTGTGAGTTTGAAGCCAGCCTGGTCTACATAGTGAGTTCCAGTCCAACTGGAACTGCAGGGAGACCCTGTCTCATAGACCAAAAAGAAAAAGAAAGAAAGAAAGAAAAAAAAAGTGATTCTTCAACAGTTAAATTACAGGAAAAAAAAAAAAAAGTTTAAAGAAGCAGAAGGAACCATGGAGAAAAGAAACATCAACCAATTTAGGTAGATTTTATTTGGTTTTTGGTCTAAGGAAGCTGAAAATATATGATAAATGGTGATAAATGGGCAAATTTGAAAACTTTAATGATATTAAAGAACTATTAATATTTTAGATATGCTAGTGGTATTTCTATTAAAATATATCAATTTGTAGCATATATAATCAGATATACAGTACAACCAGCCACATTTTCATTTCTTTTTAACTCCCAGAGTAAACGCTGTACATTTCTTTTATAAGTCACTGTGTGTGTCTGTCTGTCTGTCTGTCTGTCTGTGTGTCTGTGTATGTCTGTGAGTATTTTGGTTTGGTTTGGTTTGGTTTGGTTTGATTTGAGACAAGGTCTCACTTAAGCTCAGCTGGCTTAAAACTCATTATGTAGACTAGACTGGCCTCCATCCCACAGAGATCCACCTGCCTCTGCCTCCCAAGTGCTGGGATTAAAGGCATGTGCCACCATGCCCAGCCCCTATATTTTTAATTTTGCTAAATATTTTCCACAGAGAATGTACAGATTTGGTGTAGAAAACAGGGTTAGGTCTTTTTTTTTTTTTTTTGCATTACCATTGGTGTAAGTGTGATTGACATTTTCAGTTGTTTAGGAGCAATTTTCCTTTTGCTTTTGTCTTTTTAAGACAGGGTCTCATGTAGCCAAGGCTGGCCTCAAACTCAGTTCCTGATCTTCTTACCTCCACTTCAAAAGTGCTGCTAGGTTTAGAGCCATGCTCTACCACACTCCACTGAAGACCTGTTTTCTAGACACTATTCAGAGGCCTTTGTCTTTTTCAACTGAATTGTTGAGTGCTTTTAAAAATAATTTGTAGATACACTTTATACATTTTGGAAATATTTACCTAGAATATACATTGTTAATACTTTGCCTCGATTTATATGTTTTTTAACTGAATATGTTTAGGTTTGGGGCATTGTTTTTGCCAAATGGCAGTTTTTAAAGTTCATTATCAAATTGATCTATATTTTCATATTCATTTATCTATATATTTATTTGCTTGTTTACATATTTTTCTTTTTAATAGTTTATTGATTCTTTGAGTCTTCCACACAACTATTTATTTTTGGAGACAGGGGCTCAGTCTGTAGCCTAGGCTGGCCTGCAAGGTCCTCCTGCCTGAGCTTTCCAAGGCTAAGATTGCAGGTCTGTGTCACCATTTCCAGCTCTCAGATCTATCTAAATGTTCTATCTACTTGTATCTTTCTTGAGATCATTTATAAAATGATCTCTAATAGTTTACCTTTAAATCTTTATCTGAGTTATATTCTAATATTCAGTTAAGCAGATCAAGTCAGTTTATTTGGTTTTCAAATAACTCCCATTAAGTCCCACACCATTTCTAAGCTCATCTTTTCCCTACTGACTTAAAGTATCATGATATTGGAAGTACTCAGCTTGTTTGGATTCTCGATATTTTTCTTTTGCCTTTCCATTCTGATGCATGGATTTGTCTCTTCGTATTCCACTACGTTATTTTTAATTATTGTAGTGTTATAATAGGTTTTTAAGTCCTTTGGGACCAGTCTTTCCTCATGCTTAGAATTTTCCAGATTTTTTTTTCTTGCTTATTATTCAAGCTTGTCTCATTCACTTAAAAAGAAATTTTAGCATATTAGCCTTAAATTCACAAGTTAATTTAAGGAGCACTAATTACTGCTGTTGTCACCTGTCTGTCCAGAACCCCATCTGTCCCATGTTAGATCTTTGTCTCCCTTGTCAGCATCTACATGATCTCCTGGATGTTGCCACATTTCTTATAAAGTTCATTTCTGGACTTTTCTTTTTCATTGATGTTATAAATACTGTCTTCTGTTGTACATTCTGATTATTGTTTATACATTTGAAGACAGAAGTATTATACATAATCTCATTTTATGTCCACTCATCCTTTTAAATTTTGTTTTGCTTAATTTTTTGTAATGTGTATGAGTGTATTGCCTGCATGTATGTAAGTGTACTCATGTAGTGCAGTGTCCAAGGAGGTCAGAAGAGGGCGTCAGATTCCCTGGAACTGGAGTTACAGATAGTTATTAGCTGCCATGTGGATACTGGGAATCAAACCCTGGTCCTCTGCAAGAGTAATCAGTGCTCTTGACCACTGAGCCATCTCTCCAACCCCTTTGTTTTGTTTTTTGAGGTAAGGTCATTACATTGTCCAGGCTGGCCTAGAAATGACCATCCTCCTTCTTCAACCTCCCAAGTACTAGAATTATAGGTATGTATCACTTGCCCAGCTTGAGCTTTTAAATATTTATTTATTGGGGAGCACAGCAACACTCCATGTATGGAAGGCAAAGGACAACTTGCAAGTGTCAGTTCTCTCTTCCCATCATGTGAGTTCTGTGGATCAAGCTCAGGTCATCAGGCTTGGAGGCAAGCATTCTTACCCATTGAGTCATCTTGCTGCCCAAAAGGTTTTTTGGTTGGTTGGTTGGTTGGTTGGTTGGTTGGTTGGTTGGTTGGTTGGTTGATTTTGTAGTACCGGGAATTGATCCTAGGGTCTCATGCATGCTAGGCAAGTACTCTGCCATTGAACTATATTCCGAGCCCCTTAAATTTTTTTATAGTAGTTTTTCAATTACTAGACTTGTATTTCCACTGTATATGCCATTTATAGATAACCTTTTTGTTTCTAAGACCATTATTTTCCTAATAATAATAACATAATATTCTAAATCAGAAAAATATCATTAAAAATACAAATTGAAATGCCAGACATGGTGACACCTTTAATCCCAGCACTCGGGAGGCAGAGGCAGGCAGATCTCTGTGAGATCCAGGCCAGCCTGATCTACATAGTGAGTTCCAGCTGGAGCTACAGGGAGACCCTGTCTCAAAAAGACCAAAAAAGAAGATACAAATTCTATTCCTATTGTACTTAGCCTTATTTATTTTTATTTTATATGTATGCATGTATTGCCTGCATGTAGGTAAGTGCACCTGTGTCGTGCAATACCCACGGAGGACAGAAGAGGCTGTTAGTTGTTAGCTGCCATGTGGGTGCTGGGATTCAAACCCGGGTCTTCTGCAAGAACAACCAGTGTTCTTAACTGCTGAGCCATCTCTTCAGCCCCAGTGTTATTTTTCTTTTAAAATATTTTATTTATTATTTTTATTTTATGTGTATGCATGTATTGCCTACATGTAGGTAAGTGCACCAGTGTCGTGCAATGCCCGCAGAGGACAGAAGAGGCTGTCGGATCCCCAGGAAGTGGAGTTATGGACAGTTGTTAGCAGCCATGTGGGTGCTGGGATTCACACCCAGATCTTCTTCCAGAACAGAGAGTGTTCTTAACTACTGAGCCATCTCTCTGGCCCCTAGTGTTATTTTTCCGAATGTTTCTAAAGATGATACATTACATTGAAAATGAATGTGAATGTATTTGTAAATGATACTTTAAATACTTAAAAAAGATAACTGCATTGCTTTTTCCTCAGGATCAAATGGCCATTGCATGTGGATCTAGAGCTCATTTGGAGAAAGAATCAATTGCTCAGGTGAGACTTTCCCTGGCTGGCATGGAGCAGCAGCTTTTTAACCCATTTTTTACAGACACATATGGCAAGAAATAGGTTCTTTATGTTTATTCTATTTAAATGAGCTTCCCTTCAGTGTCCTTCCCCCCCCCCCCTTTTTCTTTTTTGAGACAAGGTCTTCCTGTAACCCCAGCAGGCTTAGAACTGCTAGAGGAAGCTTAGAGAGAATGTCAGATCCCATGGAGCTGGCGTTATAGGCATTTGAGAGCCACCTGACAGAATGGGATCTGAATCCAGGTCCTCTGGAAAAACAGCATGAGCTCTTAACCACTGAACTGTCTCTTCAGCCCGGTGACTTTGTCTGTCTCTTTTTTTTTTTTTTTTTTGAGACAGGGTCTCCCTATAGCCACAGCTGTCCTCAGTCTCACAGAGATATAAAGCGCAGGGATTAAAGGCATGTGCAACCACGCCCGGCCCAGTGATGCACTTTTTAGCCAACCAATTTTCCCTTTTAGTGCTGCTCATATTAAAATTTTTTAGTGCCAACATCATGTCTTAAAGGGAAAACTGTCTCATACACAAAGCGTATTAAAAATACCATGTAAAATTACCTTCAGTATATCAGTATAAAATGGATATTAAACAAAAATGACTTTCATATTTAGACTTGGTCCCTTTCCCCAAATATTTCATTTTATATATGTATGTATGTATGTGTATGTGCACACACACACAACAGTATTCCACAGTCTGAAAAAAAGTTCACCCTTTGAAGCACCTCTAGTCTCAGGCATTTAGGATAAAGGATAGTCAGACTAAATTTTGAATTTGTTCATAGTTTAAATACTTATTTTTTTCCTAAGAAAACACTTATCTGAAAAATTTGACAAATTCCTGACTGCTTGTTTTAGAAAGATATAAATCACTAAAGACTTTAAGCTATTGTTTTGTAGAGTATACTAGAAAAGCCAGAGTGACTTGAGGGATAAAGAATCTTAGGTATTATCTTTGCAAAGTGTCTTAAGTCTTAGTCATGCTTTTTTTCATTTTAAAATGTATGTTTTTGAGTATCAAGCCCAGTTACTATCCATTATGTTCTTAGTGATTCATCAGGTAGATTGGAGAATAAGCAGTGTTGTTCTCTTTACATACATGCAGGCAAAACACTTATACACATAAAATAAAAATTAAATAATTTTTTAAGAAGAATGGAAACCTAGACTCTCCTTTTTTATAAGGGCAAGCAAGCAAAGTTTATTGAGATGTAAGGAAACAACTCCTTCGGCTGGGAGGGACTCCAAAATGAGTTGCCCTGGACTCTCCATTTTTTTAGGAGTAAGCTATTTTAACATCTAGCTAGTATTTTTATATACCATATAATTCTCATTAGTGTTTGAAGAAGGTTAATCTATTATAGAGATTATCACAGTTCTTAAAATTTAAACTAGGTTTAGAGATTAACTATTCCATCATCATTGGTTTATTGATAGTGGGGATAAAGGAAATGGTTTATGTCCAGGATGATCAGCACATTATTTGTTGCTATAAAAGTAGAGGCCATAAGAAACTGATTCTGACTATGGGAACTATAACTCTATCCCCTGCACAGATTGCACAGCCCAGTGACACTGCTAATACAGACTGTCATCAGGTGGGATGGTGTTCTATTGTATAAAAAGAGGCTGCTGGTATAAGTACAGTGTAATTATGTCAAAAAAAAATTTGTAAGTAAAAACATTGAAAACAGGCTTGGCAATAGCTTAATGATTTTGTGGATAAGTGAGTAAGGTTTGGTTTTTGGGTTTGGGTGGGGTTTTTTGTTTTGTTTTGTTTTTTCCTTTTTAAGAATATGAACCAGTAGCGGGGAGAGCTAATCTTTTTGGTGAAGGAAAATAGAGAAATAGGAAATGAGAGGAACCATGAAATAATCTAGGCTGCAGAGGTTTGGTCCCTGCTTGTTGGTAGCTTTGTGTTTTGGTTTTGTCTTTTGTTTTCGTCTTTTGTTTTCCTGTAGTGCTGAGGATCAAACCCAGGGCCCTCTACGTGCTGAACAAGTGCTCTACCACTGAGCTATCTAGCCCTTTGGTTTTATTTTTAATTATGTAGTTTTAACTTAGAACTCCCATTAGTTAAAGCCAGGCATGGTGGGACAGTCCTGTAATCCCAGCACTCAAGAGACTGAGATAGTACCAACCCAAGTTCTAGATCAGTCTGAGATACTTAGTGAATTCCAGACCAGCCTGGGCTACAGTGTGAGGCCCTGGCTCACAAAATCTTCTATTAGCTAAAAGCTAAATTTTTCCTAGAAATGTAATTTAAATGAAACTGTGATCTAAATCTTATTTTACCTCCAAATACTTATAGCTAGAAATTAAGGACTCTATCCCAGATCTACATTTATAATTTATCTTGTTTCTATCTACTCATTCTTCTCTTTCTAATTTGACTTAGGGCCTCTGGCTTGGAGAGGATTTAGACCTGTTCTGTAGAAAGTGTCCTGACCTACCCGCTAGAGAGCAGTAGTTGCTCACTGTGGTACTGCTTGTAACTGCTACCCAGTAGGCCTGTTATCCAGATAATTTCTCTTAGAACTATACCTGCCTTATGGAAAGTTGTCTCTAAGAAACACAAGAGGCATCTAATCCAGGAACTTCCTTTTCTTTTACTGTGCTGTATGCAGTGTGAGCCCTTAGATGGGGATCAGTCTGGACAGTAAAAGAACAGAAGAATCAAGATGCCGAACAGCAGCTTCAATAGCTTATGGCATAGTATTATGCTAACCAATCTTTTCTAAGTATTTTATACATATCCTCAATTAACCTGTTTTGCTGCTCTCCTGGAAGATGAGCAAGGTAGAGCACAGGTAGAATGCATCTGCTTCTTTACAGGAGCCCATGTTCCCATGTGTTCTGTGTAACAGTTTGAACAGTCCAGATATTCTAGAATTTATCATTTGAAAACATTCAGAAATAGAATCCTTTGGCATTTATCTGATGCCTTTATTTTTTGTTTTGTTTTTTTTTGAGACAGGATTTCTGTATAGCTCCAGCTGGCCTAGAATTCACTATGTAGACCAGGCTAATCTCAGTCTCACAGAGCTCCACTTACCTCTGCCTCCCAAATACTGTATTGAAGGCATGTGTCACTACACCTGGCTTGGTGCCTTTATTTTTTAACATACTGAAATTACCATTCTTTACTTTTCTCCTAAATTCCTATATTTTATAGACTTTGGAGATATCTTTAATATTAAGATGGTGTCTTTCCTTTGTGCTTTTAAATGTCCATTTCAGATGTTTATATCCTAAGCATGAAGTTTCCTGTATTGTTTTTGTGGCTCTCCTTAATGAAGTAAATCTGTCCTACAGCGTATTTTAGGAGTCTTCTAAATTTCAAGTGAAGTTTTAAAGATAAAGCAAAATCTTGTTTTTGGTTTACCTAGATTATCATGCTTTTACATATGCTAGAAATAAAATAAAGGTCTTATCATGAGCTGCACACCTATGGGGGTTTGTTTGCTTGTTTGGGGGGTTGTTTGTTTTGTTATTTTGAGAAAGCATCTTCTGAAACTTGCTGCATAGACCAGGATGGCCTTGAACTCACAGTTTTCTACCTGTCTCTGCTTCCTAGGTGCTGGGATTAAAGGTATATGCCACTATTCCTAGCTTCACCTACTGGGTTTTTTTTTGGGGGGGGGGGGGATTTTTTTTTTTTTTTTTTTTTGGGGGGGGGGGGTATTTTTGTTTTTGTTTTTTTTGGGTGGGGGATCTTTTTGAAACAGTCTCCCTGTAGCCCCAGCTGGCCTGGAACTCACTATGTAGACCAGGCTGGCCTGGAACTCACAGAGATCCACCAGCCTTTACCTCCTGAGTGCTGGGACTAAAGGCGTGCACTACCTTGCCCAGCTATTAGCTGCTATCCTAAAACCAAGCATAATAAATTTATTAACACCCAAGCCAAAGCAGTCATGAATGTTTTTACATGGTAACAAGCTCCCCTTCATCACAGTAAAAACCATTCAGGCAGAACAGTGAACAGGTACTGTTTTCCACCTTTTATTTTTATTTTCCTATCTTTTGGTTTCTGTTTGTTCCTTTTTTAAGCATAAATACTCTTTTGGAAGTTTTATCAGTCCACCAGTGTTTATTAGAAATATGTATTGGAAGTATTTTATGTGGAAGGCACTGAGCAAGCTATTGTGAGCTTCCCAAAGTATTTTAAGATGCAGTTTTTACCCTACCCACTAGAGAGGTAAGAGCCATTTGCATCAAAACTCAATTGATGGTGGCAGGTGATAAAGGAGAAGCCTGGGTGTTTTAAAGGTTCTTCTTTACATACTTTATATATAAGGACTTTATTCTCCCTTCCCTTCCTGCCCAAGTTGTGGCCCAGAGAATAAAGCCCTCAAGCTTTCATTATAAAACCATCATTGAGTTCCAGTTACTTCCTGGACCAAGTTTTTGGCTAACAGCTTTAGTGTAATTTCATTTTACCCTTCCAATAACTTTGTGGGGTAGACGTCATTCCTGCCAATAAGTATGGGAGCCAGGACTCGAGTCTGCTTGGTGAGACACATTTCTTCCATCTTTATTGTCAACCTGTTTGCTAGTGATTTTAAAAAGCTAGGTGAATGAAAAATGATAGTGTAGATTATAATTATGAAAAGCTGAAAGAGGCTGTGTTTTGCAGTCCATAGACTTAGGAAGTTGCCTCTGCACGTAAATAATATGTTGATCGATGGGTCATTACCTTAAATATGGAACACTTTAAAATCTTACCATTTTTAAGATCTTAAATCTGACAGTCCTGAATGCAGTTGATAATAATGTGTCACAAATGTTTTTTTCTTGAGGCGCTGGGGGTTGAACTCAGAGCCTTGGGCATGCCGGGTAAGCACTCTACAGCACTGAGTAGTTACATATGATCCTTCAAAAAAAAAAAAAAAACTCTTTTTGATAATTTATTTCATTCCCATTGTTGTTGCTGAGGATGAAGCCCAGAGCCTTATCTGTGCTAGGTGAGCACTCTCCCACTGAGCTACATACCCTGCCCTTGGTTTCTTTGAGACAGTGGCTCACTGTGTAGCCCAAGCTGGCCCTGAACTCACAGTCCTCTTGCCTATATCTCCCAGCTCTATTCTTACATTTTAAAGTCTGCAGTGTTTAATGAATAATAGAATATTGTTTCCTATTACTACCAATAGTAATTTCTAATAATAATAGTGAATCCTAAATTTAATATCCAAAGCACTTTAAGAAAATTCCCATCTTTACAGTATATCTACTTAGCTGTCTGGCATGCCTAATTAGAGAGACTGGGTTTTGTGTTTCAAACCACTTTTCTAGTATATAACCCTTGCGATACTCTTCTGACAGTGTTGTCACTAGTTAAATATCAAACTATACATTCTATCTTTGGGGTTTGTTTTGTCAGTTATTCAGGAAATTATCGCCTTTTTTGAAAGTGAGATGTTCTCCCTCATCACAGCTGGGTATTTGCCTGGCTGAAGTGCTGGCCCCCACAGGTCCTGGACTTGGTCTAACGCAGGCCCCAGGAACCCTAACTTCTCCCATGCTGCTCTGCTCTCGCAGTGGGCATCCTCACTGAGCCTGTAACACCCTGCCAGGGAAGGCAGTGAGCAGCCATGTCCAAGCACCCAGTCAGAGGAACATTGAGGGCTGGAGGCCCTCTCTCCAGCCAGGTGTTTTCACTGTCTCCTGAGATGGAAAAGTCATTTCTGTTTTGTCTTTGTTTCAGCGCTCTTACTTCCGTACTCTTCTCATGTATGGGTTCCACTTTCTCGTGTGGTTCCTTTGTGTCAAAGGAGTCAGGGACACACAGTGTGGGTTCAAATTACTAACTCGAGAAGCAGCTTCCCGGACATTCTCATCTCTGCACATTGAACGATGGTAGGTCTCTAACTGGAACATATGTGCTATCTTACTACCCAGCAGGTATCCCAGATGATGGGACACAGCCCTGTTTTTTCATGGTGAATATCAATTTGAGTAAAATGACACTTATATTTGTGAACTTAGTCTGCACCTTTATGCGTCACCAGGTTCAATCTTATCTTGAAAATACTCAAAACACAATGTTTGATTAGTTATGTGTTCACCCTAACTGTAGGCAGTGTCAGCTGTCTGGCTGGAATGCATCCTGTTTCCCTAAGCTTCCTTTCCCCTTGAAGAAGAACAAAAAACAGAGCTATCAAGCAGAAAGGCGCCCGCCCTTCTCTCGCTCCTTTCTGGATCTCTCCTCAGGCAGGTCCTTTGATGGCCATGCTCTCTTCTACCTTCTTCAAAATCTGGTCTTGTCCATTTCTTTTCTGTCTTGTGTATTCAGCCTTTCCCTCTTAATCACATCTTTCCTGAAACTCTCCAGTGACCCTGCACATGCCCTTCAGCTCCAACCACATCTGGCTTCTTCCACAGTCATCCTTTTCTTAGGAGTACCCTGTACTCACTGTCTTCATTTTCCCCTCATTCCTTACCCCACTTTAATGATTTTTCTCCATTCCACTTACCTCTATCTCATAATTCCAATGTTCATATCAGATACTTGTCATA
Source organism: Nannospalax galili (assembly GCF_000622305.1). Taxonomy (NCBI): domain Eukaryota; kingdom Metazoa; phylum Chordata; class Mammalia; order Rodentia; family Spalacidae; genus Nannospalax; species Nannospalax galili. The sequence goes on along the minus strand of NW_008349841.1, from coordinate 454,271 downwards.
CCTAGCTCCTTAACTAGCCCTAGCATTCCCTTGCCCCTGCATGTATCCAACCATGACCACAGCCTGTTGGTTTTAGCTTTTCTGTTCCCCAGTTTCTCTCCATTCCCACCACCAGAAAGGATACCATCCTTTTCCAGACTGTCCATGCCAGGCTGCAGCCCCAGGTGCCTTTTGAGTCACTTGGCCTCCTCTGCTTACAATCCTGTGATGGCCTCCCATGGCCATTAAAGGTACTGCATAATCTGACTTTCCACATGCAGACTTCTGCCCTGTCATGTCCCCTTCTACATCCTTCTCTGGGTAACCTGCCCTCCCTCTCTGGACTAGCTCAGGTGCCCCAGTCATGTGCTGTTGTACTACCATAGTCTTGATTCATAGACCCTGTTATATCTTAGTTATTTCTCATTTGTGTAATTACTTAATGTTCCATTTCCTCTGTAAAGTATATGCTCTTGAGGAGCTGAGACTGTAGCTCAGTCGGTAGAGTGCTTGCCTGGCATGCATGAGACCCTGAGTTCGAACCCCAGCCAGTTTTCTCGAGTAGGGGAAAGAACATGAAGTCTACGAGAGAAAACTTTTGCTTATTAACTTATTCTGCTAGAGAGTGCCTAGCACATAGTGCGCAGGAAGTACTGCTCAAAGCATTGGAGCTTAGTATTGGTCATGAGTTCTGTGTAACTGCAGTTCCGAGTGTATCTGTACAAGCATTCCAGTATGTCTTCGTTTTTAATGTCTCTGGTAACCTCAAAAAAATTATCTTAAACTGTAGTTTCAGAATTATAATGATCGTATACATATGTTTTTAAATCTTTTATTTCCTAGGTTAAAAAGATTAAGCAAACCAGGCATACACCTTTAATCCCAGCACTTGGAAGACAAGGGCAGGTTGATCTCTGTGAGATGGAGACAGCCTGGTCTTCATAGTGAGTTCAAGAGAATAAGGCAACGTGTGGTACAGCAGGACACCGACATCCTCCCCTGGCCTCCCTGCACATGCACAGGGGCAGACACCTACATACACACACAAATTAATATAAAGTTCATTAATGCACTAAATATTTTAACTTTATTGATAGAATTTTTACATTTTTATTGTAAATTGATACCACATAAATTGTAGCTACATATATTTATGATGTACAAAGTGATGGAATGATATATGGATATAATGTACAATAATTAAATTCCTCTAGTTGACATATCTGTCATTTAAAGTACTTATATTTTTGTGGCTAGAACTGTTATTTTTTTGTTTGTTTATATTTTGAGACAGATCTCCCTGTGGCCTTAGTTGGCCTGGAACTCACTATGTATACCAGGCTGGCCTGGATCTTACAGAGATCTGCCTGCCTCTGCTTCCCAAGTGCTAGGACTAAAGGCATACACCACCACATGGGCTCTGGTAAGAACTTTTAAATGTAATCTTGGTGATTGGGAGGGGGTATTTTTTGAGATAAGGACTCACTATGTAGCTCACACAGTTCTCTTGCCTCATCTTCCTATGTGGTAAGATTACAGGCAGGCAGGCACCACAATCCCCAGCTTATATTCCTTTTTTTGAAGAATGTCGATCCAGGTCCCTTGCCCATATTTGGGGGTGGGGGGGGTGTAAATTTTGTATTGAATTTTTGTGTATTTCATACAGAACATCTTAATCATCTTTATACCCCCTTCCTCATTGATACCTGCCCCTCAAACTGGATTTCATGCATTCTGTCATTTTGTTAAAGCCTATCAAGTCAAGTTAGTGTCCCCAGATGTCCCTCACTGCAGTTCATCCACTGAGGCTTAGTCGACCTATCTAGAGTCCCTCCCTTTAAGACCAGCTCTTCCTCGCCCAGCAGTAATCAGCTGCCAGTAGTTCTTCAGCTAAGGTCAGGGCCTGCTGCCCAGTTCCCCAGTTCTGTGCTGGGTTTTTGTCTGCTTGAGTTTGCATGGGTCATGTGCATGCTGACACCATTCCTGTACATACGCACAAGGTCCCAGGAGCCTGTAAGACTATTTCCATATGGTCATGCACCTCCTCCCTGGCTCTTACAATCTTTCCGACCCCTCTTCCACAATGGTCCCTGAGCCCTGGGTGGGTGAAGTTTAATATAGGAGTCCTGTCAAAGGACCCACACTCTGCAGACTTATTCTCTACGCTTTGACCATTTGTGTCCTTTTGTGTTCATGGCCCTCTGTGTCATGAGAGAGCTTCATTGATGAGAGTTGAGGGATGCATTAGTGTTCTCTCTACCCCTTGTTCTACTGTGTTCTGTGAGACTTGTCCATATTTTTATCTGATGATTTGCTTTCTGTGGTGTTAAGTTCCTTTTGTTTTTGGATAGTAGCCTGAATGGCTTGCAGATACATATTTTCTCCCAATCCAAGAGGTATCTCTTAACTGTTAGTTGGTTCCTTGGCTATGCAGAGCTTTGTGGTTTGATGTACTCTCATTTGTATGTTTTTGTTTTTGTTCCCTGCACCTGGGGGTTAAATCTTTACAGATCATTGCTCTGACAAATGTAGTAGTTTTTCTCCTATGTTTTTGTCTTAGTTTCTTTTCTTGTTGCTGTGATTAAAAACATATGACCAAAGCAATTTAAGAGAGAAAGGATTATTTTAGCTCACAATTCAAGATACAGCCCATCACGGTGAGGCAGTCAAGGTGCAGGATCTGCTGGTCACATTACATCTACCATCAGCAGACAGAGGGGGATAGCTGCATACTTGTCAGTGCTCAGCTCGCTTTCTTCATTTTATATAGTCCAGGATCCCCTGCCCAGGAAACAGGCCCACCCACAATTAAGAAGACTCCTCCCACATCAATAAACGTAATCTAGATAATTGCCCACAGGTTTGCCCAGAGGCCCCAGATCCCAAGTGATTCTAGATTCTGTCAAGTTGATGACTTAACAGTCAGTAACCAGCATGGTTTTCTTCTAGTAGTTTTAAATTCCAGTGTTTGTCTTTAGTACATTTTGAAGTACTCTTTGTCTGTGCTATGGGTACCATTTCATTCCTCTACATATGGATATCCAGTTTTCCCAGCATCATTTATGTAAGAGTCACTTCCTTTAGTTCCAAAATGTATGTCCTTTAATCTTTTGTTTCTGTTTGAGTGTCTGTTTTGGTTTTGGTTTTTGATTTTATGAGACTGGGTCTCACAGTACAGCCCAGGCTAGCCCCAAACTCACCATGTAGCCAGGCTTCAAATTCAAAACAATCCTGCCTCAGCGTCCCAAGTGCTGGCATTACGGGATAGGCGACCATACCCAACTTCTTTTATTTCTTAATTTTATTTAAATGTTTATTTAGTTACTTCATATGTCTAAGTGTTTTTCCTGATTGTATATAAGTATACCATGTGCATGCAATGCCCACAGAGGCCAGAAAAGAACATCATATCCCCTGGAACTGGAGTTAGAGATGGTTGTTAGCCAGCAGGTGGGTCTGGGAACTGAACCTGGGTCCTATCCACTGACCCATGTCTCCAGCCCCTGTGCCAGCTACTTTAATCATTTCTTTGACAGTTTCCTCTCTCTGTTTCTTCTGACCTATCTTAGAAACAGATGAATTTCCATGCTGGTTCTGTAAGTCTATCCTCCCCTTTTCAATTTTTGTTCTCTTGAGGTAATTCTCCTGTTTTTAACCATCTGGGCCTCATTTTGAATTTTTATTTCTGTTGCCAAAATTTTGATTTCCTAAAACTAATTTTTGGCTTATAGTATTAATTGCTTGTTTGGTTTTGGTTTTGTCCTTTCGAGGCAAGAGCTCATGTAGTCTAGGCTGCTCTCAGACTTTCTGTATAGCTGAGGATAGCCTTGAATTCCTGATCCTTCTGCCTCTACCTCCAAAGTGCTGGGATTATAGGTGTATGCCACCACACTTGGCTAGTTTTATCATCTTAACTAAATATTTTATTGGGAAAAGAAAAGACACTTTAATAATTTTTTTACATATTTTTTTTGGTTTTTTTTTTATGTATATGCGTATACTGCCTGCAAGTGTATGAGTGTACCTGTGTTGTGCAGTGCCTGCAGAGGTCAGAAGACGGCATCAGATCCCCTGGAACTGGAGTTAGAATAGTTGTTAACCACCATGTGGGTGCTGGGAACTAAACCCAGGTCCTCTGCATGAACAGCCAGCCAGTATTCTTAACGACTGAGCCATCTCTCCAGCCCCAGAAAAGACACTTTAAAAAATAGTTTTCATACTGAATTATCCAAATACTTGGGATTAGAACAGTCTGGATGGTGGTAATGTTGTAGCAAAAACAAAACTTGCAAATTCAATTGTCTAAACTCAGAGAAATCAAGTGTTTGGGGCATGTTTGCCTGTGCCCTGCTTTAATACCACGTCCAGAAAGCTTGAGCTGTGCTCCATGAATTCTGGAAATGTGTAATAAGGGGGACTATGACCCAAGGAAGAAAGCAAAACAGTGAAGAATTTCCTTTACAGACAGCGTGGAGGTTGAGGGGGTGGTGATATATCCCCTGTCAAAGGATAATTTTGCTTTTGAGAAATTTTGCAAGCAGAATACAGAAAAACCTCTGAATCAGGATTCAAAACCTTATGGAAAACAGACTTGACCAAAAGCCAGGGACTGACTGGGGAAGAGGTTCAAGAACGTCTCTGTCCTGGGTAGGAGGAAGGATAAATAAGAGTCCAAACTAGGCATGATTGTAGCAGTGTGGCGTCAGGACAGCATATATGGGTGCATCTTGTCACACACAGGAGCCTCCCAGACTAGGCTTCAGCAGCTTTTCACTTTCAGTAGCTGCCAGGACCACCCTATACAAGACAGCAGCACAAGTAAGAGGACACCGAGTCAGAGAAAAAACCTGGGTCCTTGGCTGATAGGAGAAAGTGGTCACGCAGCTGTCGGGTAGCCAAGCACTTCACCCAGCTCTGCTTTGCTGTTTTTCTGAGTCAGTTGAAGGTGCTGGTCAGTTCTGCATCGTGAACTAGTTAAGGCTGAGAAAGAAAGCCTTCCATCTTGCCGACTTCTAGGATTCAATTTTCTCTTGGCACGTACAAGGTTATTTTCATCTCTGAGGGTATCTGAGTTGTGGTAGACATTTCCTGTTTAAATGCTATCAGTATTTGACATACTGAATATTTTATTTTCCATGAAGCTTCTGAGCCACTCAGTGTTCAGTTGTTTGACCTTTTGTGAACCTGATCTTCAGTTTTACAATAGAAGCTTTACGTCTGCCTTGTAAGCTTTAAAACTTGCTGTGGTAGAGATTTAATGATGCCCTGTTTATCTCTTTGAAAATAAACATCAATATATTATCTGTTTCAGGGCATTTGATGTAGAACTGCTGTATATAGCACAATTCTTTAAAATCCCAATAGCAGAAGTTGCTGTCAACTGGACTGAAATTGAAGGTGAGTGTACTGCTTATTTACAGCTCAGCTCATCTTGGGTCAGCCAGGGAAGAGATGTCAGGCACTGCAGTTGCTGAGAGTCTGCTGGCCCAGAGTCCACCTCTCTCCTTGCTCAGGGTCCTCTAGCTCTTCACAGAGAGCATCTTTGCTCTATCCAGCAATGTCCTGCTGCTTTTCCAGTCTCTTCTTAGGGACTTCAGTAGTCCTAATGGCCCGAGGAACTTCATTCAAACCTTTTTCAATAGACAAGGCTGTGGTGATTCAGTAGTAATAACTGAGTACATACAAACCACTATGCAATGCTAAATAAGAAACTACAGATGTTTTTATTCTGGATCCCTGCTTTGCAGAGCCCATTCAGAACCCCACACCCTTATATTTGAGACATGGTCTCACCATACTGCTCAGGATTGTCTCAAACTCATGGACTCAAGCAATCCTCCTAGCTCAGCCTCCTGAGGACAGAGCCATTTAAGTGTTACCTGTATCTGTACATATATCCAAAAATGTAACGATTTCTATAATCCACAATACTATGAAATCTGTCATAAATATGTCATAAATCTTTAAAAATTCCTGTTCAGACAGCCCTGCCTGCACACAGCTGAAAATATATTCTAGTTTTCTACCTTGTTTACCTTGGAATGAACCTAAACAATCCCACTTTATGGAAGTGCTTAAGATTATCAGCTGAAGACTTTTTTGTGTGTATTTTTGAGACAGGGTCTCCCTGATGCCCCAACTGGCCTGAAACTCACTATGTAGATCAGATTGGTCTCAATCTCACAGAAATCTGCCTTCCTCTGCCTCCTGAGTGCTGGGATTAAAGGCATAAGCTACCTCGCCCAGCTAGCTGGAGACTTTTTAAGTTAAGCAATTTTATCTGAGAAATGGGGATGACTGAACCCTATCATCACAGTCCATTGGTGCTGTGATTATGGCTTTTCGGGCCTGGGTTTCACCCTCCCACATTGGGGCAGTGGACTGAGGCCTCTGCTGTATCCAGGGACATCAAATCTCGCCCCTGGAGCTGGACACTTTTTCCAAGTCCACCCTCCAGGTAAGGGTCTGGATGCATAGAGACCTCACTCTCTGTTCAAGAGTCTTGGTTGCAGTAAGCTAGTTTGTTCCCTAGCATCAAGTAGCTTGGAGGTACACAAACTATATAGTGACTTTGCAGAAATGTAGTAATCTTCACCATTCTTCTAGAGTCAGAGAGGACCAACCTCATGGGCAGGTGAAGTGGGAAAAGTACAAATCCCTTTTGGAGCCGGGCATAGTGGCTCACACCTTTAATCCCAGCACTTGGGAGGCAGAGGCAAGCAGATCTCTGTGAGTTGGAGGCCAGTCTGGTCTACATAGTGAGTTCCTGGCCAGCTGGGACTAAAGGGAGATCCTGTCTCAAAAAAGACCAAAAAAAAAATAGGGGCTGGAGAGATGGCTCAGCAGTTAAGAACACTGACTGTTCTTGCAGAAGATCGGGGTTTGAATCCCAGCACCCACATGGCAGTTAACAACTGTAACTCCAGTTCCAGGGTATCCGACAGCCTCTTCTGTCCTCCACGGGCATTGCACGACACGAGTGCACTTACCTACATGCAGATAATACACACATACACATAAAATAAAAATAATAAATAAGGGGCTGGAGAGATGGCTCAGCAGTTAAGAACACTGGTGGTTCTTGCAGAAGACCCGGGTTCAAATCCCAGCACCCACATGGCAGGTAACAACTTTCTGTAACTCCAGTTCCAGGGGATCCAGCAGCCTCTTCTGTTCTCTGAGGGCATTGCATGACATGGGTGCACTTACCTACACAGCAATACACACATATACTTAAAATAAAAAATAAATAATAAATATAAAAATAAATAAAAACTAGTCTTTAAAATATAATGCGCATGCCTGTAATCCCAGCACTTGGGAGGCAGAGGCAGGCGGATCTCTGTGAGTTCAAGGCCAGCCTGGTCTACATAATGAGTTCCAGGACAGCTGGGGCTACAGGGAGACCATGTCTCAAAAAGACCAAAAAAATCTCAGGTTTATGCTGTTGGCTCATTTATATTATAAAAGATAGTCGTGTTGATGTCTGTCCCCTGATTAATAATAGAGAATAAGACAAATGACTATAAAATGCTTTGTGGTAATGCTTTCAAAAGAAAGCTATTTCGACATTGAGAGCAGTAGGAAAGGTCTTCTTTGAGGATAAAGTATGATGGAGAAGTAGTGAACCTTGGTTGTGGATGTTCACTGACCTACAGGTAGAGCACAAGTAGTGGCCATAAGAGTCACTGCATAGATCAGACATCCCGTTAGACTGGTATTCCTGTGTAGCCTGGGACAGAGGTAGGGACAAAACTGTGCAGGCTGACCATAGGCATTAGTTTTCACTATTAAGGATAGATCTTTTGCTAGGTATGGTGGTGCATACCTGTGATTCCAGCCCTCTGGAAGCTGAGGCAAGGAAGGGTAACAAATTTGAAGCCAAGTTTGGTTAATAATGAGTTCAGGGCTGAGATCCTGTCAGGAGAGAGGTGGGGGGAAGGAGGGAAGAATGGATCATTTGTAGAGCTTCTATGTGCTATATTTGTAGTTCTGTGTGGAATTACTATTTTTCATGAGCTGGTACCCAGTTCTAGAACCTTCACCATGGGTAAACCTTTCTTCCTCACAGCCTGTGAAATTTTCACATTTAAAATTCTCCGTTTTCACTGCATAAGAAGTGTGCTTTTATTTGGGGAAAACAAATCACTTCAGCTTTGGATTTTTTTGTTGTTGTTGTTTAATCTCAGATTTAAATAAAATCAAGATGCTAGATGCTCACAAAGATCACTGACTTTTAACCACTCTTTCCCCCTTCCTGCACCCCCTCTCCCCCTTCCTCTCCCTGTCTCTCTCCACTCCCCCTCTCTCTCTCCCCTTCCCCTCTCCCTCTCTTCCTCTCCCTGTAACTGTATCTCTCTCCCTCTCCTCCCTCCTCTCCCTCTCCCTCTCTCCCTCCCTCTCCCTCTTCCTCTCTTCCTCTCTCACACTGCTGGGGATGGAGCCAAGGGGTAGATAAGTACTTTGTCACTCAGTCCCAGCCCCAGCTTGAATTCTAGGGTACAACTTTAAACTGAGTTAATTAAAGTTAATTTATTTTATTTTTAATGCAGGTTCTAAATTAGTTCCATTTTGGAGCTGGCTACAAATGGGCAGGGACCTACTGTTTATACGACTTCGGTATCTGACGGGTGCCTGGAGGCTTGAGCAAACTAGGAAGATGAATTAGTTTGCAGACCTGGGCTGCATCTTTATGTATCAGTATCATGTTATTTCACTTGAAACCAAGATTTTAAATAAAACTGGGATGGACCTGTTCCCATTGTCTGCCTGCGAATATTTTTAAGAATCAACTGCCATAAACAATTTGATGTCTTTTGGGACAAAAAAATTTTTAAGTGTTTATATCATAAGTTAGATTTTCTTTTGCTTTAGCAGTTTTAATTTTGGCTCTTGTCACTAAGATTCTGAGATACATAATTTTTAGGTTGAAGACAGAAGCAGTTCTTAAAGTGCCTGCAAAATTTTCACAAACTTGATATAAATCACATCCTATAATAGTCTAGGCATTTAAAAGTGAAGTTAGTCTATAAGTTTAAATATACACAGATTTACCTGTATAACTGAAATCCATATTCAGACTGTGAAATCGCTAGGCTCAGTCATAAAGATACCTATTTCCTTATGGTTTTCTCTCTCTCCTACCTTTACTGGATGCACTGTACCATCTTGCCTCCTACATCCCTTTCCTTTGGAGTTTGTTATCTGGAAATTCTTTTCTTTCTTTGTTTGTTTTCGTTGCTGGCCATCAAACCCAGGTCCTTGGGCAAGCTAGGCAAGAGTCTACTACTGAGCTGAATCCCCAGCCATTGGAAACGATCAAAAAGATGAAGTTTTTGCTGGGTGTGGTGACCAGCTGTGGGTTTAGTCCCAGCATGTAGGAGGCAGAGGCAGACACATCTTTGTGAGATTGAGGCCAGCTAGCTACATAGCTAGTTCCAGGCCAGCTATGAGACAGTTACCCTATCTCAAAACAAAACAAAAACAAAGTTTTTAAATAATAGTCAGAGTACTTATTTAGTGCCAGAATTTGAGATACTCTAAGGACTAATACATAATATAGTTAAAAATAATGACCTCCAAAAATCAGATTTAACACATTCCTGATATCATATAGACAGAATAATAACAGCTGTTCTAGTTTGGATTTGAAATGTCTGCTGAAGGCACATGTATTGAAGGCTTGGTCCCCAGTGTTTGGCACTATTGAGAGGTGACCGAACCTTTAGTAGAAGTTAGAACACAGGGGGTGTGCCCTCTAAAGGAATATTGGGATGTGAGTGTGTGTGTCTGCCTGTCTGTCTGCACTTACCTTTATGAATACAGTCACCTGAGCTAGAATTGAGGCATTTTGAGGGAAAACTAACTTGATTTACAGAGCCTGCTAATATAAGCTGTAATGACAGTAGTGAAAATATCAGCTACTATAAGTGCAAGGAAGCATGACGCATTTGTGTGCATTATTTACGTAAATCTGAAAGTTACTGTCATGCAAATATAATTAGCCATGTATCATAAATGAAGAAGCAGATATAGACAATTTTCTCAGGATCCGCAAACTAGCCAGTAGCTATACTTCCTCAGAAACCTTACACAGGAGATGTGAAAGAGCTCGGGATATGCCAGGGTCAGGAGTATGGTCTCATTAAGATCAGACAACTTAGCATTTCTTTTCTGCTTTCTGACTTATTCTCATAAAATGCTTACATATGAAGATTTTTTTTTGGCTTGTGCTACACCTGAACAATATATCTTGATGTCTATAATTCTTTCTTCAAATAGTTCTGGACTTCTGCCATTCATAGTCAATTCTCCGGTTCATTTTCTTTATTGTTAACAATTTCCTTAAGAACAGAAACCTTGCCTTTTATTTGTGTGTCTCCATAGCATCCTAAATCGTGATTGATCAGAAAGGTTTCCCAGGTAGTCATATAAGCTACCCCTTCAATTCTTTTGTCAAAAACTGGGGGCTGGAGAGATAGCTCAGCGGTTAAGAACACTGGCTATTCTTGCAGAAGACCCAGGTTTGAATCCCAGCACCCACATGGCAGCTAACAACTGTCCAAAACTCCAGTTCAAGGGGATCCAACAGCCTCTTCTGTCCTCCGTGGGCATTGCACGACACGGGTACACTTACTACATGCAGGCAGTACACACATACACATAAAAATAATAAAATATTTTTTTTAAAAAACATTGTATGAAAGACTGTCCATTTCATTGACAGCCAGATCCCTTGAAGGAGCAGTCTAGCAAGTGGCTTTGATTTTGTTCATTCCCAAAGGCACCAAATCCACAAACAACTTTATTAATCTAATAAGAAGTGATACATTTGACACTGACTTTGAAGTAAAACTTCAGTAATATTTTAATGGTGATAAAACCTAATATTGTCCTAGATTAGATCCTGCCTAGACTCCTATAGGACTGAAGGCTGAGAGAGGACAAAGGGAGAGCAATACTTGAACTGCTCAATCACAAAGCATCTCAAAACTGGAAACAGTGTATTTTCAGTATCCCTTGACTGTTGGAGGGTAGATAGTATCATAGCAGGGAACGTTAAACCAAAACCCAATGGTCATAGTGACCACAGTGCACCTCAGCTTTCCCGAGCTTGAAATTGATTCAGATCCAGTTGTAAAAGTCCCCATTTAACAACATAGTCACCCCAGGAAGTATGTGCCAGCACCCCATTAGATTCCTGAGGCCATGGATAGTGAATATGGAATAAATGCATATACTGTATTTTTTTATTGTACATATATAACTGGCAAAAATTGATGTATACATTAGATACAGTATAACCATAAAAGTTTTGTGAATGTGCCTACCTCTCTCCCTGTCATTCCAAAATCCCTTCTTGTGAACCATGGTTTGTGTTGTGGTTGGACATTGAAAGTGAAGCCACAGGAAAGATACCTCATACAGTCAAGTTCCATTTATTCATACCACCACTCAGTACATGCTGAGTGCCCAGCAGCCCTGCTGTAACAGGTGTTAAATGCTGAGGTAGCCATGCAAATAACAGAACCAGGTATGTTCTGAGGAAGAACTTTTGCAGTCCCAAAGGAGGGAAATGCCCCTTCTATGGAGACTGCTGCACAAGCCAAACTTCAGAGCTCCACCGCCATTTAAGAGACAATTCATTGCCCATCAGTTCTGCTTGGTCATTGTTATTCTGAAATAGAAGAGCAAGCCTGTTCCCTCATATATTGCATCATGTTCCTCTAGATTAATAGAAATATTTTCTCAGGAGTCTTAGTTAAAAGGACCAGTTGAATCAGGACGAAGGTAGAAAGAGCAAAAGGACAGTGAGGACAGCTGCTTCCGGGAAATGGAGTCTTCTGTCCATTCTTGCTGGAGATGACTGAGAACACTGGCCATTATTTCTTTTTTTTTTTTTATTTTTATTTTATGTGTATGAGTGTATTGCCTGCATGTATGTGAGTGCACCCGTGTCGTGCAATGCCTCAGAGGTCAGAAGAGGGCTTCAGAATCCCCTGGAACTGGAGTTAAGGACGTTCGTAGCCGCCATGTGGGTGCTGGGAATTGAACTCGGGTCTTTTGCAAGAGCAGTCAGTGCTCTTAACCACTGAGCCATCCCTCCAGCCCCAATAGCCATTATTTCTAAAGCAAACAAAATTATGTTCTGAGAGATGGAAAGGGCTGACAAGCCAGGAATCAAGAACAATGAGGAGACTGGTTTCTTGATGTTTTGTTTTGGTTTTTTTTTTCCAACTCAAATGCCCCAGAGTTGGAGCTGAGAATGGCAACTTGGAAATGTCAGTGAGCACAGACAAAACAAAAAGCCTCTCTTGCCAGAGGACCAAGAAAGGAGCAAACTAGCAAGACAGAATACCTTTAGAAAGAAACTTCTATATTCTGAATACTAGAAATCTGGAAGCCCTGATCCCAACTGACCAGAGTGAAGGTTGAGTGAGAACCCTGCACGTGAATCCCATGAGGCTGGATTCAGTGAGACACACTGCCAGGGCCATGTCAGAGGAGGCAAAGTAGGGAGCAAGACTTCTTTCCATCTTTGGGACAGGGAGTGCATGTGAACAATCTCAGTTGGGGCCCCTCACCTTTCTCCTTTGCTTGAGATGGGGTCTCCTGTTTTGTCCTGCATGCACAAGGCCAGAGGGCCCATGGGCTTTCAGGGCTCTCCTGTCTCCATGTCCATCTCACCTGGAAGCACCGGGTTTATAGAAGTGCATCATCACGTCCAGCTTCCTCTGCGTTCTGGGCACTGGTACTCAGGTCCTCACACTTGTGTGGCAAATGCTTTCCCCACCAAGCCGTCTTCACAGCCTCTGGGAGCAGAACTTACATTCGAACCAGTTAGATGCGAGTCCTTCACCCCCATGACATCAGAGGAGACCCCCACAGAAGCCAGGACTTCTACCACAGTGACAAGGTACTTCACCTTTGCCCACTGAGGTATCATCAGAGGAGGCCTTGAGGAGTTAGGCATCAGGGGAGGACTTCTCCCTCTGGTGACCAGTGGTTAAGAGGTCCCCCCTACCACAGTGACAAAGACCATGTAATCAGGCAGAACTCCTGCCCCTGCCCAACAGCAGTCAGTAGACCCTTTCTCTGGTGTCAGTGGAGGCCAAGCAGGAGAAGAACTGTCCTTCCATCTGTATCTGGCATGAGACTGTTTGCCCTTCCCTGCTAGAGCGGGGTCCACAAAAGCTAGCTGAAAGAGAAAGTTTAAATCAGGTCTGGTCTGAGAACATTAAAAAGATCTAGATTTCAGAAGAAAATTACAAACCAACGACCAGAAAAACTCAACTTGGATAAAAAAGACAATAGATAGAAACTAACACTGATGTAACAGAGATGTTAGAAATAACCAACAAAAATCTTTAAAATGTTTTGATGCAGTTACAAATATTCCTCAAACAAATAGAAAATTGGACGACAGCAAAGAAACATTTAAAAAGCAAAGTAATAGAAGTTATGAAGAACTTTATAATTGGATTTAAGGTCCACTTCACAAGATGTAGTCCATACCTGGCACTCTGCAGGGCTAGGTATGTGGCTACCCGGGTCACAGGCCATAGGGGAGAACTTACTACTATTATTCTGCTGAATAAACATAGTCTTAAACTGAATCCTAATGACTTACTGTTATACCCATAGATTAGTGCCTCTCTCAACTCTCACCTGAGAAGCTTCTTCCTACAGCAGATGGTGATTAACACAGAAACCCACAGCTGGTCAAAGTGCCAAAAATAGGAGACTGAAGATGATTATCCCTAAATTGAACCCTCTCTCTCTCTCTCTCTCTCTCTCTCTCTCTCTCTCTCTCT
>NW_008349841.1:431188-440434 GCF_000622305.1 Nannospalax galili | reverse complement strand
CACACACACACACACACACACACACACACACACACCACACACAGGGTTCAGGGCAGAAAGATTATAAAAGCCAGAGGTGGTGCACGAATACAAAGAAACCATATTTTCCAGATACAGCAAGTCACCTATGAACCCACAGCTCTTGTGACAGCATGCACAAGACCTGTGTAAGCCCGAGTCAGCAAAAACCCATCAGGGAGGGAGAAGGTAGGCAAGAAGCCCAGCCCTAGATGAGTTATTGGCAATTGATAACTGCTGGGTGATGGAGAGTCAGTTTTAAGGATGTGATGCCAGGTAAGTTGACAAGGCTCCAGGGTATGAACCCACACCGAAGAGCATTTGAGGAACACAAATTAGACACAATAGACCTTAAAAAGAACTGGGATGGGAGAGAAGGCTCAGTGTTCAAGAGCACTGGTTGCTCTTGCAGAGGACTTGGGTTCTGTTCCCAGCACCACCCACATAGCTGCTTACAACCATCTGTAACTCATGTTCCATAGGATCTGACGTCCTCTTCTGGCCTCTATGGGCATTGCATGCATGGGCACTTACATGCAGGCAAAATACTCATACACATAAAAATAAACCAAAAATTTTTTTAAAGAACAGAGGACATGAGAGGGAATAGGGACATGGGGGTTCTGAGAAGAAATGGGGTTCTAAGAAAGGGGGTCTGAATATGATCAAAATACATTGTATGAAAATTCCCAAAAATCAATAAAAATTATTTTTAAAGTTATGAAGAAGAACCAAATGGAAGTTGTGGAGCGGCAAAATAAAATAACAAAAAACTTGGTGGATAAGCTGAAAAAAAGCAAAAATGGAAAAGAGAGGCAAGAATCAGCAAGCTGGAGGGCAGACCAAAGTGGAAACTAACAAAAACAAAACAGAGTCCCAGGCAACTGTAGGACTGAAGAGACTCATGCTGTCATCAGAACCCTGGGGCTGTGAGAGAACTTGAGGAAATAATATGAAAACTTTCCAAATGTGGCAAGACACCTAAATCTACACATCAGGTTCCTCTCATCAAGTGTGTATTATGCTGGTTGGTTGGTTTCTGATGCTGAAGAGGAGCCCCAGGCATTGCTGCTACAGAAGTGCTCTACTGGTGAGCTACACCCCCAACTACATTCAGATTCTTTGAAGAATCAACTCAGATACCTAAGCCAAGATGCATCACACTCACATGATGAAGGCACCACTGAATATGCTTGTGAGGGCATTTCTAGAGAAAATTAAAGGGGGAAGACCCACTCTGAAAGTGGGTGGTGCAGCCTCATGGATATAGTAAGAGGGGAACAGAAGAGACCCCAGAGCTCCAGCATTTCCTTTGTCTCTGCTTCCTGCCCTGAGATGCTCAGTCATGCCTCTCCTCCATGAAAGACTGCCCCTTCTGAGCTATGAGCCAGAATGAACGCTTGCTCTAAGTTGCTATGTCAGGTCACTGTGACCACTAATTTGGTCATAGTGATAGAAAAATAATCAACACTTCAAAACATTTGGAAAAATATTGAAAGCAGCCAGAAAAACCTGACAACTTATCTGTACAGAAAAACTCTTAGAATGACAGTAAATGTATATCAGAAATCACAGAGGTCAAAAGAGTGTGGCACAATATTTTCAAGTGCCAAAAGAAAGGAAAAGCAGGGCTTGGGAGATAGCTCAGTGTGTAAAGTGCTTGTTGTGCATACATGAAGGCCTGAGTTCAAATCCTCATGTGTGGTGCACATTTGTAGTCCCAGTACTGGGGAGGCAGAGACAGACAGATCTGTGGGGCTCCCAGGTCAGCCAGCTAGCTTAATCCACTAGCTGCAGCCAGTGAGAGAGACTATCTCAAAAAACAAAATGGTACGTACCTGAGGAACAACACCCAAGATTGACCTCTGGCCTACACACACACCAGCACAATGTATATATACACCTGCATACACGTGAACATAGACACACACCACTTCTAATTTCTCCAGAGGGAAGATAGTATGGCTTCCCTCTACATTGCTATGAACTTGGGGTACTAAAAGCCAAATGTGACCCCAAGCTCAGGATCCATTACTGTGACTTTTTCTTTTATTGTATATTTAACACAGTTTTGATAAGTATTTACCATATCCAAGCCATTATTCTAGCTGTTGGAAGTAACAAGACCAGACTGTCCATTTCTTTTCAAAATTACATTTAATTGGAGGGAAGAGACACTAATGAAATAACTAAACCTATGCCACTTTGCAACAACATTGTTCACTATAAATAATGAAATGTGACCAATGAATTTTTTTTTGTTTTTTTATGTGTATGAGTGTTTTGCCTGCATGTATGTAAGTGTACCACATATGTATAATGCCCATGGCGGCCAAGAGAGGGCATCAGATTCCCTGGAACTGGAGTTAAGGATGGTTGTCGGCCATCATATGGGTGCTGGGAACCAAACCTGGGTCCTCTGCAAGAGAAGTCAGTGTTCTTAACTGCTGAGCCATCTCTCCAGTCTTTTATTTCTTGATCTTTTTGAGACAGGGTATCACTATGTAGCCTTGGCTGGCCTGGAATTTGCAGTATAAACCAGGCTGGCCTGAAACCCAGAGATCTGCCAGCCTTTGCCTCTCAAGTGCTGAGATTAAAGGTGTGTGTCATCACACCCAGCAGATCTATGAAATCTGGATGGAGTCCAACCTAGACAGGGATGACAACGAAGGCCTTATTTAGGATGTGACACGAAGCAGAGATGTGGAGGGAAAGCCAGGTGGTAATGAAGCTAGAGAGGAAGCAGGAACCTTGAGAAGAAGCCCACATGAAAATTCAACCGAGAGTCAGCGACAGTAGAAGTCTTTCCATTTAACTAGGTGGAATATTTTCTATTCTTTTTTAAAAATCTGTGTTGTATTTATTCATTTATTGATTTAGTTTATTCATATACTTTGTGGGAAGCCAGGCATGGTGGCACACACCTGTATCTCAGTACTCTGGAGGCTGATGCAGAAGAATTCTGAGTTAAAAGCCAGCCTGGGCTGTACATGGAGAACTTGTCTTAAAACAAAAACATCCCCAAAACTTAGTGGGTTTGTTAAAGGCAGCAGAGCCACAAAAAAAGTGAAAATCAAATCAGGAAAAGAAAAACACACACACACACACACACACACACACACACAAGGGGATGGAGAGATGGCTCAACTGACAAGAGCTAATAAAATAATACTCTTGCAAAGGTTCCAGGTTCAACTTCCATCACCCACATGGTGGCTCACAACCATCTGTAACTCCAGTTCCCGGGAATTACAACGCTGTCTTCTGGTCTCCACCGGCATTGCATGCGTGTGCACTTACATGCCTGTAGGCAAAACACTCATACACATAAAACCTTTTTTTTAAAAGACACACAAAATAATAATAGACTTGTGAGGTGACTTCAAAAGAAACAATCAGGGCTAGAGAGTTTAGTTGGCTCAGCAGTTAAGAGTACTGGATGCTCTTGAAGAGGACGTAAGTTCAATTCCAGCACCCACATGGCAGCTAACAACCATCCATAACTCTGGTTCCAAGGAATCTGATGCCCTCTTCTGACCTCTGTGGGCACTGCACAATATGGGTGCACTTACATACTTGTAGGCAATACACTCACACATAAAATAAAAATAATAAATTAGGAGCTAGAAAGATGGCTCAGCAGTTAAGAGCACTGACTGCTCTTGCAGAGGACCCGGGTTTGATTCCCAGCACCCACATGGTGGCTACAAACCGTCCTTAACTCCAGTTCCAGAGGAATCCAAAGCCCTCTTCTGACCTCTGTGGCATTGCATGACACGGGTGCACTCACATACATGCAGGCAATATACTCATATACATACATGTAAAACAAAAATAAAATATTTTTTTAAAAAATAATACTTTAAAAAAAAAACAATTAAAAAAAAAAAAAGCAGCCTACTAAGTAACATATTTTTAAATCTTTTGTCTGGATAAGGGACTAATATCCAGAACACAAGGAATCCCCACAACTCAACAGAAAAAAACCCAAAGCCAAACAAATAGAAAACTAGGCAAAGCAGTTCAATAGAGAATTCTCCAAGACAACATACAAATGATAGCAAGCATATGAAATGATGCTCAGCAGACTAAGCATGCGAGCAATGCAAATCAAAGCAACAGTGAGGCATGGCCTCACACCCAATAGGAGGGCCACAATCAAAAGAACAGAAAAGAGATGTGTAGTCAAAGAAGTCAGACTTTTTACACTGTTGGTGAATGTGGTCTAGCCATGATGGAAAACATTATGGAGGTTTCTTCAAACTATTAAAAATGCCATTACCATTGATTCAGTAACCACACATTTTGGTATGTATCTGCAGAACCTTTTTTTTTTTTTTTTAATGTGTATGACTGTTTTGCTGGCATGTGTGCAAATGCACCAGTGTTGTGCAGTGCCCATGGAGGCCAGAAAAGGGCATCAGATCCCCTGGAACTGGAGCAATGAGCTGCTGTTACCGGCCATGTGGGTGCCGGGAACTAACCCAGGTCCTCTGCAAGAGCAGACAGTGCCCTTAACTGCTGAGCCATCTCTCCAGCCCCTCAAAGCAGAATCTTGAAAAACAACTTTTTTTATTACTATGTAGCTCAGGCAGGCTTTGAATTCATCACCATCCTACCTCAGAGTGCTGGGGTTACAGGAGTTTGCCACCACAGGTGGCTTTGAGGCAGAACTTGAAGAGATATTTGTACATACATCTTGTGGTCACAGTATTGTTATCACAACAGCCACAAGTAGAAGCTACCCAACTGCCCATTGACCACTGAATGGTAAAAGAAAATGTGGCATACACGCAATGGAATATTACACAGCCTTAAAAATATGACAATTTCATGCTCTATGACTGAACCTTGAGCACATTGTATGCTAAGCAAAATAAGCCAATCACGCAGACAAACATGTATGAGTCTGATTATGTGCAGCACCCAGCATTGTCCAAGTCATAGAAAGAGAAGATGGAAAGATGGTGCTAAGGGCAAAGGAAAGAGGGATGAGGAATCAGCACTTAATGGGCACAGAGTTTCACTTTTGCAAGATGGAAAAATTTTAAAGATCTAATCAATGTAAATGTATCAATACTACTGAACTATACACTTGAACATAGGTAAGATGGTTAAAAAAATGTCAGTGCCATCTAGCTTCTAAAATGGTTCCCAGATAACATCATTATATAACAATTTGAATAAATGAATTTGATTAATTCCAATGATAATCTGTGTTTTAGCTGCCTTTCAGTTGCTATAATACAACACCAGTACCAAGGCACTTTATACAAGGAAGAGTTTATTTGGGTTTACAACTCCAGAGGGATGAGTCCATCATGGTGGGGAGGCATGGCAGGAGGCATCCAGAGCAGTTAGCTGAGTGATGTACTCACATCTTCAAGCTGGCACAGGAAACAGAGAGAGACAAGCTAGAAGTAGGTCAAGGCTATGAGACTCTCAAAGCCCACCTCCAGTTATCTACCTCCACAAACACCACCACCAACTGACCAAATATTCAAATACTTGGAGCCTATACAGGGCATTCCTCAACTCAAACCATCACAATCTGAATTTAATATATAATAAGGATACATTTCAAATATTCTAAAAGAATGAAGTTCTTGAATTGATAGCTGAAGGTCACTGGTGACTTCTAAGAACATTGGAACAGCCCTGATGGTGCAGATGGTGCAGAAGGCATATGCCCTGTGCAGGGGAATCAAGAGCCAAGACAGGAGAGGCAGGTACCACCACCTGGTGAGAACTGGACAGAATGAGAGATGCTGAATGAGTGGGAGGAGTGGGAGGTAAAAACCCAGAGGTACCTAGTCAGGCTTAGCTCACAGATGTTTTCTTCAGCCTGCACTTAAAAAAATATGAGGCCAGGCGTGGTGGCTCACGCCTTTAATACCAGCAGTCAGGAGGCAGGGGTAGGTGGATCTCTGAGTTCGAGGCCAGCCTGGTCTCCATAGTGAATCCAGGACACAGCTGGGGCTACAAGGAGACCCTGTCTCAAAAAGACCGAAAAACCAAAAAGAAAAAAAACTGAGCCTTTTTAAACAATATCAGTACTTTTCCCTGTATCTTAGTGCTGCAAGTACATCGGTATCGTGTGTGTGTGTGTGTGTGTGTGTGTGTGTGTGTGTGTGTGTAAGCATGGAGGTCAGAGGGCATTTTGCTGGAGTTCGTTCTCTCATTCCACAGTGTGGAGTCTAGGGATCAAAGTCAAGTCGTCAGGCTTATGCAGAGTGTGTTTTACTGGAGAAGCTATCTCACCAGCCCAGAAAGATTTTTTTCAATTTATGATTATTACTGTGTGGGGTATGCACAAAAATGTGCATGCCACAGTGTACATGTAGAGGTCTGAGGACAACGTTGTGGAGTTAGTTCTCTCCTTCCACCTTTTTGTGGGGTCAGGTTGCCAGGCCTGTGCGGCAAGGTCTTTTGCCAGCTGAGCCATCTTTTTGGCCTAATATTTTTTAATTGTAAAATTTTCCATAAAATTCTGGATGTCTGTTAGCTCTTGGAAATATATCCTAGTTCTTACAGGGCAACAGCAAGCTAAAGCTGGCATCAGCAGCTGCCTGTAGATGGAACCTAGTGTACACCCTACTCTTTCTCAGAGGAGCAAGTGACCACATATTTTCATTCCCAACCTGACCCTGACATAGAACTGTAAGGTATGGGTTATCTTTCTACCTCTGGAGGTTTATTGCTTTAGACTGTTGGGGTGCATGCATGTGTGCCTGTGTTTCTGGGCACTGACTACAGGACTCTTGCACATGCCAGGCAGGTGCTCCACCAAAGAACTACATCCTGAGTCTTCCCTCTGTTTCAAAGGCTTTACTTTTTTCCTCCCATTCCTTGCATGGGTGCAGCTTCTGCCTGTTTGCTTTCCCCTCACTCTAGCATCTGTTTAATTTTGGAAGCTGCTGTCACCTCCATAGATACGTTCCAAAGCTCCATCTCTCTCCTAATCACTTTTCTCACATCCTAACCACACACCAAGCGTGTCATTCAGTCAGCAGATCTTTACCCAGCTCCTATGATATGCCAAACTCAGCTCAGGCTATGTGGACAGCTGTAAC
Organism: Nannospalax galili; assembly: GCF_000622305.1. Classification (NCBI taxonomy): domain Eukaryota; kingdom Metazoa; phylum Chordata; class Mammalia; order Rodentia; family Spalacidae; genus Nannospalax; species Nannospalax galili. Next base: position 433,343 of record NW_008349841.1, on the reverse strand, counting down.
TGGCATTGTTATAGAAGACACAGCCAAAACAAACAGGTTATATAACAACACTCAGTGATGCTGCTACAGAGGAAAAAGGCAAACAGCCAATAAACTGGGGGTAGGGAGTGACTTTGCAGAGCAGAAGGTGATTTCGTATCATTATTCCTCCCCAAAGCAGCTTCTGGCTTCCCAACATTGATTTCTTCCAAATACAGCACTTTTCTTCCATCTTTGCTTCTCGATTCCCCACATTCCATTGATTTTCCCTTCCAAGTGTCCACAAAATGCATTGTTCTTGGTTTCTAGAATCTTGCAGACCCTGTTTTGTGGTGAAGGCTTTTCATCTCCAGCCTAGGTGTTGTCACAGCTTCTTGTCCGCCTCCTCACCTCTTACTGCCTCACCTCTTACTGCCTCCGACTCTACTTCCACTTGGTCACCAGTGTTGGTCATCCTTCCCGGAACATTTGCTGTGGCATTGAGCTCAAACACTACAATTCCCTTGGATTCCAGAAAGACAGTGAGGAGTGCTGGTTTGCTGCTTAGGCTCTGGACTCAGGCTAAGTGGAGTTTGAATTCTGGGTCAGCCCCTGGGGAAGTTAATTTGTGCCCCAGGCTCTTCAACTGTAAAACAAAAATAATAAATCTCATCTTGTGAGATGCATGAGTGTGGAACTCGAGGGCACATGTGCAACACTCACCAAATTTTGGGTCAGGGGAACTTCACTGTAAACACTTGTTTGCTCTTCACTGCCAAATTGACCACCCATCCTTTTCTTGTCTCGGTCCCTAAGTGTTTGTTATGAATGAACTACCTACCATGCAACCTTCTTTTTCTTACTCATGCAACGGGTTTGATAGTTGAGATGTCTAGTCTCCAAACCTTAGTAGGTTATGCACACAGTAGCCATTCTGGCCCACCTTTATGATCTGTATCACAGCACTTGGCCGGACACTCTGCCACCAGGCCATTTCCTAAGTGGCATTTCGCAGTGAGTTCTGGGAGTGCACAGTGACCTCAAGAGGCCAGCTACCTAGGGGACAGCCAGGCCGCTGGGCAAGAAGGATGTACATTAACATTGCTGTGTGCCCATGAAGTTGCATCTTATTAGATTAGCTAATATTACATGCTTGGTAAAGAAATCACAACCCACTACTCGCCACTCACAGTACCAGTGCAAACCATGTTCATGGCGCTGTCAGGGGGTAGGGGCGAACCTCACTCCGAAAAGCAAAAAAGAAGCAAACGGCTAGGGGGTGGTCACCGGGACCACAACACAGGTTCGGGAGAGTTCCACGGGTTGGTGGTCCTGGTATGTGTCTCTGGCTGCAGGTGGACGGGACAAGTTCAAGGGCCGCAAGGAGAGGCACGGGGGCGGGCAGGGCCTGGCGGGGCGGCGGAGGGGCCCAGCGCGGCGGGCTGCGGCCCCTCCTGGCCAGCGGGGCGGGCGCAGGGCTGGCGGCGCTCCAGGACCGCGCACTAATACTGGCTAGGAGGCTTGGCGGCTCCAGTCTGACTGACGCCGGCTGGGGCCGCTGTCTGGTCCCCGCCACCGCCGCCGGGCCCTGCAGCAGCCGCGCGCAGCGGGAGAGTGCGCAGCGCTCGTAGCGGGACCCGGCGCGGGGCGGGCGGCCCGAGGGAGGGGCACGGCAGGTAAGAAATGCCCCCCGCGGCCGTGGGTGTGGGCGCGCAGCAGTTTCCCTCGCCCCGGGAAGTTCCTGAGGTCGGAGGGCGCGCGGCTCGGCTCTTTGTACCGCGGGTCGGAGCTGTGCTCCGGGGAGCCGGGCTGGCGCTGGGCCGAGGCAGCCGCTGGGCACCCGGGACCCATCGGAGGACGCGTGGTCCTCGCGTGGCTGGAGGCCCCGGGGCGTGGGCAGGGATGCGTACCCGGGCACCCAGCGACCGAGTGCAGCCCGCGGAGTCCCGCTCCAGAGAGGGCTGGACAGTGGGGACCGTAGAGGGGCGTGTGTGCGCGTGCGTGTGCGTGTGTGTCTGTGTCTGTGTCTGTATGTCTGTATGTGTCTGTGTAACTGTCTCTGAGTGTGAGAAAGTGTGTGTGTGTGTGTGTGTGTGTGTGTGTGTGTGTGTGTGTGTGTGTCTATGCCTATGAATCTGTGTGTGTGTAGCAGGGTGAACCAGGAGGTTCAGATGGTGACTGGTCAGACCCCCTACAC
>NW_008349841.1:418862-429802 GCF_000622305.1 Nannospalax galili | reverse complement strand
CCGTAAGGTCAGAAGAGGGCTTCAGATTCCCCTGAACTGGAGTTAAAGACGGTTCATAGCCCCCATGTAGGGGCTGGGAATCGAACCCAGGTCCTCTGCAAGAGCAGTTGGTGCTCTTAACCACTGAGCCATTTCTCCAGCACCAAAAAATTATTTCTTAAGAATGAAAATGTTCAATATCAGTTTTACAAAGAATTGAATTCTGATGAATGGAAGTATAATGTGCTTTGCCCGGTTGGGGAGATGGGCACTATAGCATTAAGCCAGCTGATTCTGACATTCCCTGATACTAAATGAGGGCAGCCTCATTGGGTTCTACTTTATTGTCATATACCTCATGCTTATCTACAGGATTACTCTGATGTAAGGAAGTTCAAGGTTGTGACCAATAAGTGCTACTGGTTTTTATTTTTCAAAACATACAACAATGTTAAATTCTAAGGTTTTAATGACGCTTAGTGTAGATTTTCTATTTATTGTTTTTGAGCACTTAGGAATTCAGAAGTAGGGAACTATCCAGAATAAACCAGTACAAAGAGTAGTATGTTGAAAACATGAATCTCCTCAAATTGTTGTAATTCTACGCTGCTGAGTTTGTATTTCCTTGGTTACTGTTGCTAGTGAGTTGAAAAGCTGTCCTAAAGCAAGGAAAAGCAAACAGCACATTCGTAAGTCCTTATTATGACCTTGTGCGCAGGGCAGTAGTGAGCTGTGTTGATCTGATGAATGTCCATATACAAACAGGGACATAGCAAAAATAAATATTCCCTGGAGATAAACTAACCTTTAAAAGCAAACATTCCTGTAAATTATGTCTTTTAAGACACTTGTGCCAACTAAGGTCACAGGAGTTTAAAATAATTGCCATCATTAGCTGTCACCATAGTCACACAAGTGGGATGTTCACTTTGTCAGGCCTGCTCCGGAGCCGTGTTGAACCCCAGGTCCCCTTATCTGCCTCACATGTGAGTGTTTTCTTCCAGGCCCATTTTCACATACGTTTTGCTGCAGTTAAAAGACTGACTTACAGGAACTGTAAACGGGTAAGAGCACTGGCTGCTCTTGCAGAGGACCTGGGTTCAGTTCCCAGCACCCACGTGACAACTAACAACCATCTGTAACTCCAGTTTCAGAGGATTTGTTGCCCAGGCCAGATGGACACTGCATGCATGTGATGCACTTACATAATGCAGGCAAACCACTCATATACATAAAATCAAAATAAATGTTTTTTAATTGTTGGGGAAAAAAAGAGTGAGTCACAGCCTTCTCTGCACAGCCTGGCTTTCCTCTTCTCTGCATGACCACTCCAACTCAGGCCCAGGAGGCCTCTCCTCCTTCCTCACCTCTCACCAACTCCTTAGATTTGTCAGCCAATTCATCATCTTATTTACTCTGCTCGCTTTCTGCCTTCAGGGAATTGTCTAGATGACAGGATGTCCTTTTGCTTTTGCACCTCGTGCTCTCATCACCTGTCCCCTTGTGTTAAGTCACTTATATGCTCATTTACATCTTCCCCTCAGGTGACTTTTATAAGATCAGCACAAGAAGACAGCGTCCCATCTACCTTTTTCATTCCTTTAATGTTGACCACACTGCCCTGCATAGTACTCAGTCAATAAATATTAATTAAATGAAAACTCTCTTTAGTGAACCCATGGTCCCTTCTGAAATACAATCTATAAAAGCATTTCACCCATAGAATAGGTCTTAAAAGTCCATCTTTCAGGAAGCCAGTGTTGAACTTGAGCTGAAACCTTGGGGAGAAGTGGTGAGAACCAGCCTGACCCCCACCCCCAGCCCCACTGGGCTTCCCCCTACAGAGTGTGGCAGAGCATTACAGTCAGGAAAGCTTCCATGATTCTCTTATTGCATTAGCAATTTTCCATATCAGATTCACCAGATGCATAATGGAAACCTTTCAGAAAAAAAAATAGAAAAACAGATTTTAATATGATACAGCTACCACAATGAAGTGCTAATGTGATTCTATAAAAACTTGCTAAAAGGAGCCACTAACATCCCTCCCACCAACAGCCACATCAAAACTGATACTGTTTTAAGTGTGTGCTTCAAGCTGTTGTCACAAAAGAAAAAGCAGTCTGCTTCTGAAATGAGCTTCTGCCTGGTTCAAGTCTGGTGTTCAAGGGTCCTGTCATGAGCTTTGTCGGGGAGCTGAACCTCCCTTCTGTGACTCTCAACACTAAATCTCACTCTCAGATGTGCCATTTCTGCTCACTGGGTTGGTATCAATAGAGTTGACACACAGTAATGCATAAATATGCCTGGAAAATAGATTTAATTGTACAGTTTTAATTGGGAAGCTCTAATTAACTCAAAACCAATTTTCTAAGACTCAAAGAGGCTGTTGTAAAATTTAAATCTAATTTGATTTAAAATGAAATATAAAAATTTAAGAAATCGATTACAAATATGTGTGCATAGGACACAGGGCTAAAGCACTTCAGACTCACAGCAGAGGTGTCTATGGTTCTCTGCCCTTATTTGGAAGCACATGTTTAAGTCAAAGGAAAAAAATATGTAACTCGTGAAGTAAATTTGAAGGAGATCTGCATGGCTCTGATGTCTTTTCCTAATAACTGGCTTGATTTTCCCTTTTAAAAAATGCTAAATGCAACCTGGAGAGATGACTCTGCAGTTAAGAGCACTGGCTGCTCTTGCAGAGGACCTGAGTTCAGTTCCCAGCACCCACATGGAGGCTAACAACTGTTTGTAACTACAATTCTAGGGGATTCAGTGCCCTCTTCTGGCCTCCATGGCTACCAGGCATACACATGATGCACATACATACATGCAGACAAACACATAAAAAATTAAAAATTTAAAAATACTGCTTATCAAGTTCTCTCTCTCTCTCTCTCTCACACACACACACACACACACACACAAATACACACACACACACACACACACACTAATGGCTGATGCCATGGATGGGATTATCTTCATATGAATCATCCCTTGGGGAAACATATTCATATTATTATTATTATTGCTGCTATTGTTATTATTATCATTATTATTGAGGTAGGGTCTTGCTATGCAGCCCAGGCTGGCCTCAAACTTACAGTGATCCTCCTGCCTCAGCCTCTCAAGTGCTGGGATTACAGTCATATTCTGAGGGACTATCAACAGGAAATGTGTGTCCCTCCATCATGAAGACTCTTCATGCTGTGGTAGTCAGGGGTTGCAGAGATGATCAACCATTCCAGAACCCCAGTTCCCACTGGACAAAAGAATCTGGAAAAACACACTTCTCTTCATGTCACTCAGCTGTATTAGTAACATCACAGATTGCAAGTTAGGGTGACAATTTAGAGATGGTGGACATAGGAACACAGAGGGAACAAGAACTTAAACTTACTGATTCTGAGACTGTGTGTCTCAACAGAGTGAATCTTTTGCCTTCAAGCCCAGCTTTAATCTATGGATTAAATAAATAACAATCTTATTTAAATGAATAAATAATCTTCCTCCATACAGCCTACTGTTTTTCACTTTAATTCCTTAGAAGCATGTTTAGTGGCATGTGCATGTGGACATGTTTGTGTGTGTGTGTGTGTGTGTGTGTGTGTGTGCACCTTTGTGAGCCATGGAAAGTACAGAGCAGATTTGCAAGTGTTTCTTAAGGCATACATGATGGGTGGTAAATGTTCAACTGAAGTATTTTTTTTTTAAACTTTGTATCTAAAGTTGTCTGTCTTGGCAATATCTTCTTTCCGAAAATAATGATAACCTGGAAAAGGATTCAAAGGTTCTACCCATTTTCTGTTCTCTGGTAGAATATTTGACCTCTCCCATTACTCACCCTTCATCATGAATTCATGAGTTCATCTTTTTGTCTTCTGAGAATAGTATGGAGAGTTGGCGTTTGAGAGGAGCTGGAAAAAGAGTGGGTGATTTTAAAGCTAGGACATTAGTGCAGTTGAGAAGGGGAAAGACTTGGAAGCATAGGGAGGGGAAGGATATAGAAAGCAGGTGGCAGATGTCCAGTGGCAACATCGCCTATTTGACCTGATTTTAGCAGGGTAAAGGCCCCCATGATACAGGGGAGTCTTAGCAGGATGAGGGAAGTATACCAGCAACCATCCTTTCTTTTTCTTTCTTTATTTTTGTTTATTTTGTTGTTGTTTTGTTTTGAGACAGGGTCTCCCAGTAGCCCCAGCTGGCTTGGAACTTGCTATGTAGACCACTTGCTTCTGCCTCCCAAGTGCTGGAACTAAAGGCGAGTGCCACCACTCCTGGCTTGCAACTGTGGTTTCTGTGGAAAAATGTATTTTCTTCTCCAAATTATTCACAGAAATAGAACAAAACTTGTTTGTTAAGTGAGACACCGGCAACTAGTAGCAGGAATGATTATTGGTAATGGCAGGGGTGATGGTTAGGAGCTGGAGTGGCCATGAATGTTGGAAAATGTGCCACATTAAAAAGATTTTAGGTCCCGTGCTCCTCGCTTACTCTGGAAGCATTTTTATCAGTTTTTGTCTAGTGATAGTGAATTTCATTTTCAGGAGCAAGAGATGTATCAGAAGTTGGTCATATACAAAACTTTGTGTACATGAATGTTTCCCTTACAGCTTAGTGACTAATCTTATGTTTACACAAAATGACCATTAGGAGCAGGCTGGGCTTGCAAACAATGATAGCTGGTGCCTATATTTCAAAGAAGTGGCACTTCCTTCACTTTCTATTGTGATCACATCTAAACCAATGGCAAGGCATTCTATATAAACATTTTCTGGTTTTTCAAAATATTGTGTCAGGGGCTGGAGGGATGGCTCAGTGGTTAAGAACACTGACTGTTCTTGCAAAAGACCCAGGTTCAAATCCCAACACCCACATGGCAGCTAACAACTGTCCATAACTCCAGTTCCAGGGGATCCAACACCCTCTTCTGACGTCTATGGGCATTACACGACATGGATGCACTTACATGCAGGCAATACACGCATACACATAAAATAAAAATAATAAATAAAATCAAAATGTGTTGACTTGAAGTGTTGGGATATTGTGGATGTAACAGCTGCTTTAGAATGTAAGTCTATGGGATTATTATTTCAACCTTTATTTACCTCTAACTATTGTATCTAAATTGCCTATGAGACCCCAAACTAGGCTCTGGGGGCCACACCACAAAATAAAATAACAAAATAAAATCTTGCACTCCATAGCCAAATTAGAGCGAGTGAAGGAGATCATAAAAGCAAATATCAATCGAGATGGTATTCCAGGGAAGCTGTGGACCCAGGGTGGGGACTGATCCTGAACTGGGACCTGGGCTGCTCTCAATCTTATTTTTGCAGTTGACAGCCATCAACAGAGAAATGTGTAACTGGGCAGAGTGCAGACAATGAGGTTGAATAAGTGTTCAGCCCTACTGGGCCTAATGGGACACATACACATACACACACACACACACACACACATATGGGAGGAGTGCTGTGAAATGCTGTCTTCTGGACACAACAGGCTGCCCCACTCATGAACTCACAGCTAGGGTTACTTATTCAACATCAAGCCAGTCAACATTCAAGCCTAGATGGGGTAGGGGATCTGCAGGTCCCACCCATTACTGAGGAGTTATTGTCAGTGGATAGTTGCTGCGGGGAGGGAGAGTCATTCTTTTTTGAGAGTGTTGCTCTAGTGGATGGCCCCATGCCTGTGCACACATGGGCAGCGCTAACTGGATTTAGTGGGTTATTTAAAAAAAAAGAGAGAGATGAAATTCTAAGGGGGGCACATTGGAGGGATATAAGGTGAGTTGGGGGGGCATGGGGGTAAATATGATCGTATTTCAATGTATACATATATGAAAGTCTCAAGAATAAAGAAAACATTTACAAAAGATAGTAACCAGGTAGTAAAAGTCTTTAATCCCCACTCTAGTTATAATCTATTTGAATTTCTTTCTATTGTTCCTAGAGTTTCATTTTTCTTGTATATTAATTTCATTTGAGGTTTAGGAATATAAATAGAGGTGAACAAGAAGGCCTGTGAGGTAAGGACGCTGAGGCTGCCGCTGCAGGCCGCTGCAGTTTACTGCATCTGTCAGGAGGTTGCTCCTCTTCGTCCCTGTGACTCTTCTGTCTCAAGAGTGAGTTTGAATCTCCTGCAGGGAACCTCCTCATCAGCTGGCCAGGGACTGCTGTATCTTGAGGGGGCCACTCCCTTACTGACAGTCAGCAGTGCTCATCTTGCCTCTGGCCAGTGCTGTTTCCTGATGGGCTTTGTCAGATTCAAAGATCATAGGGAAGAGGAACCCAGGTTCCTCTTGAACCATTCAGCCATGGCATAGGTCCGGTTCATCTGTGATTCTCCATGTTTTTTCCTTCACCTACTCTCCTCCTCTTCCCTGATCGGTTGGGGCGATGTGGGCTATGGTGGAGAGAAGGATACAGAAATTTAGACAAAGAACTATGTGGTTTTAAACCCATGGCCAAAAGAGAACTTTCAAAGGGTCTGAATAGGAATATTACATAAAAGGGAGCTATCTGCAGATCAGGGAAGACAGTCTGAAGTTTGTGCATGTGTCTACTGGCTGTACATACCTAGAGGAGGAGGTGCGGAGGTAGTTGACAAACTGTCACCCCTGTTCCATCGATCTTTGGCAGTTAAAAATCTGAGCTTCCCTGGACAGCAACCTATAACATGGCTTATTAGTGAAAGTTTTGTTTTGTTTTGTTTTGTTTTGTTTTGTTTTGTTTGTTTTGTTTGTTTTTGAGATCAGATAGCACTATGAAGCCTAGGCTGGCCTTGAACTCTCCATCCTCCTGTTTCAGCCTCCCAAGTGCTAGGATTATAGGCACCCACTATGATGCCTGGGTTATTAATAATTCTTCCCCATCAGTGTGTAAACTCAGGCAACCAAGAAACTCAGCCACCCTTAATATACACATCTATAAAACTTTAATGATTGCCTGTACACCATTTAAAAATATTAAAATGGGCCAAGCATGATGGCACGTGCTTTTTATCCCAGCACTCAGGAGGCAGAGGCAGGAGGATCTCTGTGAGTTTGAGGCCAGCCTAGTCTACATAGTGAGTTCCAGGCCAACTAAGGCTACAGGAAGACCCTGTCTTAAAAAAGAACAACAACATGGGGTGGAGAGATGACTCAGTGGATAAGAATATTGGCTGTTCTTGCAGAAGACCTGGGTTCAAATTCCAGCACCCACATGGCAGCCAACAAGTGTCCATAACTCCAGTTCCAGGGGATCCGATGGCCTCTTCTGTCCTCCGTGGGCATTGCAGGACACAGGTGCACTTAACCTACATGCAGGCAATACACTTATACATATAAAATAAAAATAATAAATAAAGGGGCTGGAGAGATGGCTCAGCAGTTAAGAACACTGACTGTTCTTGCAATATTTTTTATTTTTAGCCATTTAACTCTTCACAGGTCTTCACATTCAAGTTGGTATTCTATATAATACCATTTTAAGCAGATAGTTTATTAAATGCTCAGGAAGTAGTTGAATGCATTATATAAGCCTGCCTTTCAAAGAAATTTATTGTATGACATTAGCAAAGCAATGGGTTTTAGGGCGGAAGTTAAACTGATTACACAGGATTTATTTTTAGCCATTTAACTCTTCACAGGTCTTCACATTCAAGTTGGTATTCTATATAATACCATTTTAAGCAGATAGTTTATTAAATGCTCAGGAAGTAGTTGAATGCATTATATAAGCCTGCCTTTCAAAGAAATTTATTGTATGACATTAGCAAAGCAATGGGTTTTAGGGCGGAAGTTAAACTGATTACACAGGATTTAATAAAGCAACAGTTAATGTCGTTGATAAAACAGGACATTCCCTTAGTTCACTCCATGTCTGCTGATGGCATACTGCGTATCAATGGCTTTGAGGAATGCATAATGAGTGCAAGGATTCAAGCGTGATGGGTGCCATCATGAAGTTCTGAAGATGCACATTTGGTGCTGTGGGAGCCCACTAGGCAGAGAAGAGCTGCTTGCTGCTGCTGCCTGGAGGCTACTGGGGAGGGTTTCCAGGAAGCAGAGTCCTGAAGGGGAGCCGAGGCCCAGGCACAGCTGAGGGAGTGATGGGCAGAGAGTGAGAAGAGATGAGGCTGAGCACATAAGGTGGGAGGCTAGATGGTGAAGAGCTTTGATGGAAACTAGAAACATCAGTGCACAGCTTCCCTCACCAGCTAATGTGTTTGCTGCTTTTGGTTACATGAAAATATATAAAATATATAATTCAGAGTAAAATGGGGGGGACTTTTAAGGGAAAATGTAGCATATTTAATCTCAACCCCAAGAAACAATGGTGGTCCCATTGTGCAACAGGTCACAGCAGTATGTCCCATGTCTGGATATGCCCTGGACTGGAGTGGAGTTCCTTAAAGGGCATAAACAGGAGGATGCTGAAGGAGCAGTGACCTGAGGTGGAGCAGCCTCATCCAGGACACCTGGGATAGAACCTCAGAAGGATTTGGTGCCCTACCGAATATGGGGCTGAGGAAGACAGCATGCATGCAGTTTACTCAGAGTGGCTGGAGTCATGGCTCTGCATACTAGCTAAGAGTGGCCAAGCTGCCAGCAGCAGCTCTCTGGACATCTCCACACCTGCCAGTCTCCCAGTCTGCTGTTCAGAAAGCTTGGAGGTCATTTGAATAAGCTTGTTTAAACTGAGTCTAAAAATAATTGCAACAGTTATAAGGACATGTATTTTATTCACCTTTTTGCTTCCTCATCTCTGATGTGTTTCTGGGGTTACTTTGCTTGTTTCTCAATTTGTAGTCTCACAATGAAGCAAGCAGGAATAAAGAAGGCACAGCTATATGTAAATAATTGAAAATCAAATCACAGTAGTTCAGTATGAAACTGCTTTTGTACTTCTCTTAGTGCCTCTGTATGAAAGGTCACTTTACAGGGGAGGAATTGCATCAAAATGATGAATTGCCTGAAGATCCCTGAGTGATGGAGCTAGCAAGCAGACTCCTCTTCTTCCTCCAGATCCTATGTTACCCTTTTTCCATGGAAGCACTGGCTAATAAATAATCTGCCTCACTTATGGGTGTGTTTCCAAGTATATGCTAGGATGGACAGAGGTTGGAATGCTAGAAACGTAAGCCATAATTTCCATAAGAAGTTGCTTGTGAGTTGCTAATCCTTACAATGTTCAGCTATACTCTTGGTATTCAGAATCCTACATGCTCAGAGGTTAAGAGCACTTGCTGCACAATCATGAGGACTGGAGTTTAGATCCCAGCACCCACAAGCCTAGGGGGTCTTACAAATGCCCGTGGCTCCAACTCAGAGAGGCCTAACACAGTGTTCTGGCTTCTGCCTACACATAGACATGCACTCCCATGAATATACATGTATACACATCCACACAGACACATCCACACATATAATTAAATAAAGTAAATAGAGGTTTTGTTTTTTTTTTAATTTTATGTGTATGAGTGTATTGCCTGCATGTATGTGAGAGCACCCGTGTCATGCCTTGCCACGGTGGTCAGAAGAGTGCTTCAGATTCCCCTGGAACTGGAGTTAAGGACGGTTCATAGCCACCATGTGGGTGCTGGGAATCGAACCCAGGTCCTCTGCAAGAGCAGTCGGTGCTCTTAACTGCTGAGCCATCTCTCCAGCCCCAAAGTAGCTATAGTTTTTTTTTTAAAAGAATCCTACATGGAGAAATATGCAACATTCAGAGTGTACCTTAAGAGCCATGCAAATCATTTGCTCTGACCTCTGGACTTCCTCTTTGCTGCTTCAAGGTCTTGTCCCACTTCCCTTTCCTGTATGTGGCATGACTGAAGTGGCAGGTAGGCTGTAAAAGTGCTCAGTCTCCAGGAGAAGTGGTCACTAGAAGCAATAAAACTTTACTTACAGCCTGACATGGTGCCACATACTGGTAATCCCAGTACTCAGGAGGCTGAAGCAGGAAGATTTTAAGTTTGAGGCCCCGCTCATAGTGAGATCCTGTCTCAAAACAACAGCAACAACAACTACAATAAAATGAAACAAAACAAAAATACCGCCAGTCTTTTTCATTTAATAAATTAAATTTAGGGTGGGGGTTGTAGCATAGTGGCAGAGTACCATCCTTGCTTGATACCCAGTATCAGACACATGCATAAAAGATTTTTTTTTTAATTTAGTGGGATGGAGAGATGGCTCAGTGGTTAAAAGCACTGACTACTCTCGAAAAGGACCTGAGTTCAGTTCCCACCACCCACATGGCAGCTAACAACTGTCTATAACTTCAGTTCCAGGGGATCTGATGCCTTCTTCTGACTTCTGAGGGTATTGCACAAAGAGGGTGCACTTAAATATGTGCAGGCAATACACTCATACCCATAAAATAAAAATCATAAATAATATATTTATTTACTTTTATTTTATGGGTATGAGTGTTTTGACTGCAGTATGTAAGTGCATGTATGCATGCAATACCTGCAGAGGCCAAAAGAGGGTGTCAGACTCTCTGAAACTGGAGTTAAGGATGGTTGTTAGCCACCATGTGGGTGCTGGGAATTGAACTCAGGTCTTTTGCAAGAGCAGTCAGTGCTCTCAACTGCTGAGCCATCTCTCCAGCCCCACAAAAGATTTTGAATTTTTAAAATATTTTCTTTATTATTTTTATTTTATATATAAGTGTTTCACCTGTAGGTATGTAAGTGCATCATGTACATGAAATTCCCTACAGAGGCCAGAAGAAGGTGTAGGAGACCCTGTAACTGGAGTTACAGACAGTTGTTAGCTGCTATGTGGGTGCTGGGAGTTGAACCTGGGTTCTCTGAAAGAATAGCAAGTGTTGTTAACCACTGAGCCATCTTTCCAGGCCCACAAAAGATTTCTCTCTCTCTCTCTCTCTCTCTCTCTCTCTCTCTCTCGCTCGCTCGCTCCCCCCCCCCCCCCCTTCACCGACCATCGTCCCTTT
>NW_008349841.1:412417-418847 GCF_000622305.1 Nannospalax galili | reverse complement strand
GGCCTTGAACTCACAGAGATTCGCCTGCCTCTGCCTCCCTAGTGCTGGGATCAAAGGCGTGCACCGCCATGCCCAGCACAAAAGACTTTTTTTTTTCTTTTTTTTTAATTGTATTTCTTATTTTTATTTTATGTGTATGAGTGTATTGCCTGCATGTGTGTAAGTGCATCCATGTCGTGCAATGCCTGAGGAGGACAGAAGAAGGTGTCAGATTCCCTGGAACTGGAGCTACAGATGATTGTTAACCACCATGTGGGTGCTGGAAACTGAACCCAGGCTCTCTGCAAGTGAGCAGACAGTGCTCTTAACTGCTGAGCCATCTCTCCAGCCCTGACACATAAGACTTTTTTAAGATAAAAGAAAAAATAAAGCTCTCTGAAGCTTATAGAGTCTAATAAGCTTTAGTATTTTAGTTTTAAAATCAAACCATGTGAGTGGCCAATAAAACTGTGTCTCAATGTATGTAATTAAATGTACTGAAGACCTCCAAATGACCTGGTACACATGTGTCCAAATAGACTATAGCCCTTCAGAGGAGCACAAGGCCACCTGGAGTAACCGGTCACGGTCATCATCCTGCAGAGAGTTTTCTTGGTCAGGGCATTTTGTATTTTTGTGTTGTTTCTGTTTTTTGAGACAGGGCTCTCTGTGTAGACCAGACTGGCCTAGAACTCTGTATTTAGACCAAGCTAACCTCAAACTCACAGAGCTCCACCTGCCCCTGTCCCCTGAGTGCTGGGATTGAAGGTGTGTGTCACACCTGGTGTAAGTGCAGACCTGATAGAAGTCAAGGTGTTGTTAGGGGCTCCTGGTCTTAAAATGGGACTCTGCAATGGATTCTATTGATCTTTTTTTTTTTTTTTTGCAATGAATTTTGTTATTTATTTCTTTGCTTATTTTTTCTTAGTATTCATTTCATGAGCTCTTACAAGACTGAAACGACAGTATTGCCATTTCATCTGGGTGTGGTTACCTGTTTGAGACAGGGTCTCCCTGTAGCTCGCAGCTGGCCTGGATTTGCTTTGGGGACCAGGCTGGCCTTGAACTCACAGAGATCCGCCTGCCTCTGCCTCCCAAGTGCTGGGACTACAGGCCTGCGCACCATGCCCGGCTAGGAAAAGGCATATTTTTAAATGAACTCTAGATGTTTTTGGATTTAATTGTGTAGTAGGACATAAATGTGGTGAACCCCACAATATTTTATAATAGAGTAGGCTCTATTATATTCCTATTTCATGATGGGTTGATCATACTCAATTTTATGAGAGTGAGTTTCACACTGTGGTCTTCCAGTTGATCTGATGTCCTGGAGACCCCATAGCCATTAGCAGCTTTAACAATCAGACATGTTAGTACCTGAGAAGAAACGTATGTTTCTACTTTATTTTTTTCCAAAATATTCATGGTTGTTTTAAAAATACTTGTTTAATGTGCTTCTTTGGGGGGGGGGCTGGAGAATTTTTGTAATTTGTGTCATAACACAAACTGATGCAGAGAAAGTAAAGCTGAGCAAAACTGATTAAGGGTGTGTAAATTGCTGTCCGTTGGTTCTGAGGTAGAAAATAGAACTCAAAATATAATCTCTCTAGAGATTGTCTATACTTTCTTCTTTTTCTCAGTGTTGAAGCAAATGTTATTTTTAAAATGGTACTTTGCTCCAAACCCCAAACCACCGCCATCAGAGGAAATTGATATGTTTATATCAATCTGCATTTCGTGGAAGGAAGGATCTGAAAGGCTGCAGGGCAGAGCTCACAGAGCTGGGGCTGTCCTTCAGAGGGCACTTTGAGAGGAGATTTGCCTCCAGAAATGGTTATCTAGAAGACTTCCCAGCATTTTGCTTTATCGGCCCTTAGGATTTCTATGCACCATGGCACATTACTTTACAAGAATTAATGTTTATTTAAAACATTTCTAATTTGGGCAAAGTGGGGGAGAGGGAGAAAGCGAGTGAGGATAGGAGGAGAAGAGGGAGTTGGAAAGGGAAGAGAGAGAGAGAGAGCACTTTGATTTGTAAAGAGTCCTTGAAGGATGACAAAGCACATCATTTAACACTTGGAATGGAATTTTTCTTTATTGTGATAAAATATGTATAAGCTTTGACATTTTAACCATTTTGAAATGTAAAATCACTGGCATTGAGCATTGTCGGGCTGTGCACTTAATCACCACCATCCATTTTCAGAGTGTTTTCATTTTCTCAAACGGAATCTCTTCGACTGTTTCCACCCCTTCCTTTTCCTCAGCCTCTGGCAACCCCCAGTTCACGTGCTGTGTCCTGAGTCTCTGGATATTTCACATAAGTGCAGTCCTCATTGTTTGTCCTTTTGTGTCTGTCTTTTATCACTGAGTCCAATTTTTTCAAGGTTCATCCACTTTAGAGAATATATATGTTTTTTTTCTTTTTGTGTCTAAAAACCATGCCTTTATAGGTATATAACACAATTTGTTCATCCATTCATCTGTTAATGGACATTCAAGTGGTTCCCACCTTTGGCTGTTGTGACTAATGTGAACACTTTGAGTACCTGTTTTCAATTCTGGGCATGCATACCTAGGCATACAACTGCTAGGTCATATGATAGCCCTGTGTTTAATTTTTTTGAAGAGCTACCAAGCTTTTCCATGGCTGAACCATTTTAGGTTTCCACCAATTGGTGCTGAAGCTTTCTAAGTTTCCAAATGTTTGTCACTGTTTTCTGCTGATGGCATTTAGGGCCAGATCATTCTTGGGGGTGCTGCCCTCTGTGTCATAGGATATTTAACGGTATCCCTAGCCTTAGTAGATCCCAGTGCCGCCTTCCTTCCTCAGTTGTGATTACCAAGATGTCCTCAGACGTTGCCTACTGTCCCTTGGGGGAGCAAAAATCAACCCTTGTGTTCCCTCATTAGGAAATGAGATCAGTGGAAAGAGGCTGAGTGCTGACAGCAGAGTGGCAACAAAGGCTAAACCAAGGGGAATACTGAGTAGGAAAGAAAGGACACCTGATAGGTAAAAACCGGGATAGGGGAATCAAGTCACAGACAAGATCTTCGGCGGGATAGAGTTTATAAGCAGAGGAAAAAGCAGACGGGACAGTTCCCTTCAGGATAGAGAAGCTGTCCCTCCCCAGGTTGTTGGCTGGGGGTCTTTTATAGGGGGCTTCCGGGGATGCGGAAGGCAGGAAAATATTTTTTTTTTAATTGGGAGAGAGAGAGAGAGAGAGAGAGAGAGAGAGAGAGAGAGAACGAACCTAGGCTTTATCAGGAGAGAGTAGCTTCTGTCAAACCACCCCCTTCAGTCAGCCAGGATCTGGGTCATGGAATAAGGGGTCTGTTTATCTTCTAAGATTATCAAAGGGGAAGCAGCTCTTGTAGCAATCAGGTCTCGTCAAAGGTGTAGAGAGTCTGTTTATCTTGTCTGCAGATGGTCAGGGTGCTCATTAACTCAGTTCCTGTATTCTCTCAGGGGCCCTGCCGAACCTTGAGGCCCTGCTACATTGGAGAGGGAGTTGCTGTACGTCTGAACCCTAACAATACCATCAGCCATTACTATTTTTAAAGCATCTATTATGTCCTGACATCAACACTTGATGCCACACTCAGTTAAAAGAAATGATACTAAGCCAGGCATGGCGGCACATGCCTATAATCCCAGCACCTGGGAGGCAGAGGCTGGTGGATCTCTGTGAGTTCAAGGCCAGCCTGGTCTACATAGTGAGTTCCAGGACAGCTGGGGCTACAGGGAAACCCTGGCCAAAAAAAAAAAAAAAGAAAAAAAGAAAGAAAGAAAGACAGAGAGAAAGAAAGAAAGAAAGAAAGAAAGAAAGAAAGAAAGAAAGAAAGGATACTAAACATTGATTGGATGCTACAGAGATGAATAAGGCAGTCACTGCCCTTAAAGACCTTGCCTTTTGATGAAGAACTATATGAAGAAGCAACATATAGTCAAAAGTGACACCAGAAATGTGTATAATTTGGGGATGTCATAGAGACTTGTGATATCTAAGCTGTCTTTGCAGGAGGGACAGTATTGTTGCTCCCTTCCAGTGGGTTTTGCAGATGAGGCATAGGTCACTTGTTGACCTTTAGTTGCTGAGTGGAAAATCAAGCTTGAGGCAAAGCTTTCTAAGTTGTGTCACCTGTATGCAAGGACTCAAAGTCCCAGGCCATAACTGAAGCTATGATAATTGCATAGAACAATTATACATTTCTCTGAAGCTGAAGTAGAGTGATTGGTGCCTGCTAATGCCCAAACAATGCTGTTCTAGTTTGCCTTCAGTTGCTGTGAGAAAACACTGACCAATACCAATTTGGGGAGGAAAGGGTTTATTCAGCTACATCTCTCAGGTCACAGTTCATCAGGGAGCCCAAGGTAGGGAACTCAGGGCAGGAACCTGGAAGCAGGAGCTGGAGCACAGGCCATGGAGGAACCCTGCTTACTGCCTTGCTCCCCTGGCCCCTACTCAGCCTGCTTTCTTATGCAACACAGGCCTACCTGCCCAGGGGTGGCACCACCCACAGTGGGCTGGGCCCTCCCACATCACTCAACAATCAAGAAAATGCCCCACAGACATGGCCACAGGCCAGTCCAATGGAGGCAATTCCCCAATTGAGGCTTCTCAACCCAGGTGTGTCAAGTTGACACTAACGCTATCCAGCACAGATGCAACTTTGGAGAAGTCTTGTATATTTCACATACTGTTTGAAATTATCACCAGGGCCAGATAACCAGGTAGTACATAGCTGACTTACATCATGATCAGATTTTCTTGTTAAGTTCTATTGATGGCACATTGTTGGTTTTAAAAAAGTTATGCAGTAAAAAGTACATTTGCAACCTCTGGTTAACAGTTCCTTTATTAACCGGAGTATCTGTGCTGTACTGGATCCTAGAAGCTGGTGGGACCAAATGGCTCAGTTTTTGGCATGGCAATAGATTGCTTAATGTCACAGCAACAGTGTTTGCTATTATGAAGACATATCATTCAGTGGCACTTTATATACTATAATGAACTACAATGATGTACTCTATACCTATATAATTATTTGCATTTTAGTTATTTCTGTAAATATTCTGCATTGAAAAATAATATGCATCAAAAAAAGAAATAAATTTATTGAAATGTACCACAAGTAACTCCTAACTCTGTTTCCTTTTACTGGAGTCTGCTCCCTTCAGCAACAACAGTGTTCAGTTTTGCTGATGTCATTACCTAGTTATATAAGTTAACTAAAATGATAAAAATATTTACTGAAGATTTTGTTCAGATTTTTTTCCAAAGGTCAGTATAGTGTTTTGTGTTGTGGTGTGGTGTGTTTTCTGACATAACTGTGCAATTATGTTACTTATCAAGAGAATTATTTATATACAAAAACTATGGCAATTCTTATTTTTATTTTTATGTGTATGAGTGTATTGCCTACATACAGGTAAGTGTACCCATGTTGTGTAATACCCCTAGAGGACAGAGAGGCCATCAGATTCCCTGGAACTGGAGTTATGGACAGATGTTAGCTGCCATGTTGGTGCTGGGATTCAAACCCGGGTCTTCTGCAAGAACACCAGTATCCTTAACTGCTGAACCATCTCTCCAGCTCCAAAATCTATAGCAATTCTTAAAGATTAGATGCACATACGAGTTTCTCGGCTCAGGGAAAACAATTTCCTGCTACATTCTGTTTCAACTTATTGATGCTTTGTCTTTTAAATTATTATTATTTTATTTTATGTGTATGAGTGTTTTGTTTGCATGTATGTAAGATCACCGTGTGTGTACTGCCTGTAGAGGCCAGAAGAGGGTATTGGATCCTGTGGAACTGGAGGTAAGGACATTTGTTAGTCATCATGTAGGTGCTGGGAACCAAACCCAGTAACTGCTGAGCCATCTCTCCAGGCCCTGATGCTTTGTTTTTGAGAAATATGAGATGTTCACTGTGGTAGCACAGTTGGGTTACTGAGGACCCAGTCTCATACAGGAACAGCAGCTACTGTCTTCTACTCCATTTTTTTTTCCGTCTCTTTGAGACAGGGTCTCCCTGTAGCCCCAGCTGTCCTGGAACTCACTATGTAGACCAGGCAGGTCTTGAAGTCACAGAGATCTGCCTGCCTCTGCCTCCCGAGTGCTGGGATTAAAGGCATGCGCCACCACTCCCGGCTTACTCCATATTATTTTGAAAGTCTTCATTGGCCAGAGAGCCCCAAGCCTGGCAACTCATCCCTCCTGCCACCTGAACTCTTCTCCAGTAGGAACTGCTGAGTCACCATGTCTGTGCCAGCTTCTTGCCCTCCACCCTCACCTTTATCTTAGCTGCACATGAATTTATCATCTGAGCCCATTCAACCAACAAACATTAAACACCTAATGCATGAAAGGCCCTATTATGTCAAGGTACAGTGGTGAACAAAATTGTCAAAAATCCATGTCCTAATTGAGCTTACCTGCAGTGG